>NC_034598.1:85900593-85916972 GCF_900095145.1 Mus pahari | reverse complement strand
AGAGACAGACAGAGAGACAGAGACAGAGACAGACAGAGAGAGCAAGGTAGAATATGCTAAGAAATATCTCTACTATAGGCTATGAGTTCAGTTCCTTCTGGTAATTCAGGCAGCAAGATAGAATAACCTGGAAGATCTGAAATGACTATCCCCTGAACTTTGTTCATTTGAGATGCTAGGGAATCTTACTCATGTGCTTTTATATACTAGATAAGCACTGTACCACTGAGCTAGAACCCCAGTCCTGGCTCTGAATGTCTTAAAATTTCACTTTCCTTTATACTTGTTGCTTTGGCAACCCCTCACACCAGAATCCCCTTATATGAATGGCCAGATGATAATGGATGTACATTTAATTGAAGTGTAGGTGTAGATCAAAGGCTTGCATATATAATTAAAATGCAAAGCAGTTATCTTTCCATACTCATTTCCAGGTATTCATCGAAGAGTCCATAGGCATTCATCGGCTGAAGATTGTAGTCCTTTTCCCACTGTGGGAAATTTATTTTCCTTTCAGTCCCATGTTCTTGTCGGACTTTTCTTCTAGTCCACCAATTCTGAATTAACCTGGGTGACAAGATCAGTGTCTTAGAAAATTAGACATGATTGTTCCTAAGAACAATGAGAAAGTAATGAGAAAGAAGAGAGTAGGCATTTGGAACCACAGTTAAAAACCAGCTTCACTCCCGCAGGAAGATTGGGACTAGTGAGAAGTCTGAATCCCTGAAGTATTTCTGTTAGCAAGTAGACAGAATGGCTGATGAACTTATTTGATTTCCCATATGGTCTCATGTTCAGTTGCTTAGATGCCTGAGAGCATCATGGGTTGACTTGGTACCATGGCAACACCTTGAACATTCAACAGTTAGAAGGTCTAGCTTACACGGCTTAACTTGGTCCTTGTTTGCAGTCCTATCACATGGGTGATCATGATCGGTATAGTCTGACTCCAGGGACCTGAAGATCACAACTGGCTTTCCAGGAATGGAAATAGGCAAACAAAAGTATGTGGAATAAGGAAAAAAGAGGGGCTTCTATCAGACACTTTGCTTACCCCTCGGGTCTGCTGTGTGTCTTGACTTATTGGTTAACATTTTGATTAGATTCAATCAAATATTCCATAAAGTAAGACATCATATTTCTATTTGTATGTTTACTTTGAATAAGTCTTATAGAAAACATTAGACACTTGGGGTGAGATTTTTTTTTAAAACTTGGATCTAAGAATAGAAAATTGTTAGTCTTGCTTCGGACAGAGCCCTAAGAGAAGGGGTTCCTCATTCAGCAAGTTGTAGACACCTGTCCTAGCTCAGTGGCCGTCCCTGAGTCCTGGAGAGCTGTTTTCCTCCAGAGTCACTGAGCTGACATGGAGACCAACCGGTGTGGAATCCCATCAGACACAGAAAGGCCACGGTGTGTACTTAACAGCCTAGCTGAGCAGAAGGAGACCTCATAGCAAAGCTCACAGCCACTTTACAGAGACAACCAGAAGATTCTGCCCATTGTTATCAACCAGAAAATCTTATCATTGAGTGATAATATGCTCTTTCAACTCTCTGACATTGTCTACTTTCCCAACTTTCTTTTTTCTGTAGTCTGAACTTGCTGTACTTTCTTTTTTAAAATTAAGATCCTGATTTTTTTCATGGAAATAAATGGGAATAAAGATCTTATGAATAATTAAATAGCCAAGGACTTGTAGTACTGGAACCCCAAATGTCAAAGACATCATTAAAGCATGCTACACACACACACACACACACACACACACACACACACACACACACACACACACCCGGAGTCTGCACATGCACAGAGGACTCATAAAGAATATTAAGTCACTTTTCTTTAAAGGTGACCACTAATAGGCCAACTATGCTTCCATACCCAGGAGTATTTAGGCAGCATAACAGGCTTAAAATAAAATAAAAAGAGGACACATGAATTTGTTTGGATGAGAAAAGAGGGAGAAATGATTGAAAGTGGTTTTATGACATTCTCAAAAAATTGATAAAATTAAATAAAAAGATTGGTCATTTTAATTTGTATGAGTTGTGCTAATCCTGAAAGAGTCAATGTTTATTATTTTTAATTAAAAATTTATTGTTGTCTTACATGTACTGTGTGTACTGTACCATGGTACACATAGAGAGATCAGAGGGCGACTTTGAGTCAATCGTTCCTTGAAAATCTTTGAGTGAGCTCCAAGGGGATCCAATTCATGTTGCCCGGTTCCGGTGGCAAAAGCCTTTCCCTGCTGAGCCATCTCACTGGGCCCTAGTGTTAATGTCTTTATGACTACCTTTGAATCTGCATGTGGCATAGTGGTTTAACTGCTGACTCCATAAGGCTTCCACTCAGCAGTGTTCATTACGGGACACAGTGCCCCTCCATCCGAAAGCTACAGTACTCACGGGTAGCCAAGTTCCATGAAATTGTTCCAGGTCTGCTTTAGCACCATTATAATACCCATTTGCATGCAGAGATCAATAAGGCATCCGCTAGGGTGGCACTGCGAGGCAAGCGAGCACAGGGATCCATCAGTCAACGAGCAGACTCTGCACAAAGTTGCCTTAAAGCTGTTTAATGGGAATGGGGGGGGGGAGTACTGACCTCTTCTAGCCTCCACCTGTTTATCAATCTCAAGTAGGCACCTGGGTGTCCTGTAAATCTTCAACACAGAAGCAGGCATTAGCATTGTGCAGTCCAGGCTTTCAGTGACGACTACATTCATCTCAACATGCCTCCAAAGTAAATGATGGGAGCCACTCAAGGTCATGTCTGAAGGCATTCGGAAACCCTCTAGAATGCTCATTACTGAGCTTCAGGAATTCTCCAAGGATCGTTTCTCTACAGGCCTTCCTGCTTAGCTGCTGAAGAGGGCAAGAGCCCATGCTTGCTGTTTCCTGTGTCCTTGAACGTTTCTACTGAACATCAAGTGCCTATGTGAGCAGCAGTTCTGCTCCTGTGTTCACCCCTATTTGATCTTTCAGAATACCAGCAGTGTTGGTTTAGCTAGCATCATGGTAATTAGCTAGAACAGCAGTTTCTTGCTGCTGAAGTAGCTAAACAAACAAAAGAGAGGCCTCTGCCCAAACTGGTCTCATGGCCTTGCCCTCAGATATGGGTGAATATCATGCATCATTACCATGAAACAGGAATCCTTCAAATTTTTTTTATCTCTGCTGAGTTTCAGAACTCCAGAAAGCCTTGGCTTCTCATTTCTACCCTCTTCCTTGCTGGGATGGCCTTCTGTGAAGTCAGGGACCATGGCCATACTTCAGCTTTCAGCTCTTTATGCCACCTACTACCAGATGTGGAACCCCCAGGCTTGATTCAAGTGAGGCCAAGCTTTCCACCCATTGCTTGTCCACACAAACTATTTTCCACTATTTATCTGTTCAATCGAAGAGGTACGGGCGCTTCCGAGGAGAGACTATGTCCCAGGAAGTGGGGCGATTTTGCAGTTTGGGAAGGGAAAGGCGGTGCCTGACCTTCCCTTTCTACACTTTGCATCACCCAACAGGGAGGGCCCTGGCCAGTGGGCTCTGAGTGTTCTGTTCCCACTAGGGCTGGGGCAGGGGGTGGGGCACTAAGAAACGCGCTTCTTACCTTCCGAGGAAGAATGCGATGTAAAAAGTGGAGCTGTTCAGATTGACAAACTGAAAAAGAAACATTTTCAAGGTAAAGCTGTTCTCCCACTCCGATTCTGTACGAGGCTGTTCTGTGGGCAAAAGGGAGTATGGTTTGAGAGGCTGGCCATGACCCTCCCCCACTTCCTGCTTCCCCCCCCCCCCCCCCGCAAGGACTCAGAGGGTCATCAGGAGGCACTGGAGGCTGGGGCTTGCTGACAGTTGACACGTTACTGGACAGAGCACGCAGGAGAGAGACCTCCAGGTTAAAGACCAGTCTAAACCACAGTGTGGGCTCAGGTGACTACTGGTACTTCTGAAGCGAGCGTCCAGCCTGTTCTGTGGTTACAGGGTGTCTAGAGAGGCTGGATCAGAGACAGTCAGGTTGAAAGTACCTCCTTTTCAGCCATCTCTGCAGTCTCTTTGTTTTGATCAAGTTTCTGCCCCTTGAGTAGGGCGTACACAGAGTCAAGAGCCAGCTGTGACGCTCTCCTAATGAACACATTTTCAACAATCTTGGATACTTCGTACATGTGTTCTTTTGTGTTGCTATTTCACATGTGTACATCTACTTTAAATTTCGGTGGCTTATGACACTTATGGAATATGACAGCTAGAAAAGTATAGATAGAAAAAGATCTTTGAACTAGACGCATTTAAATTGTCTTTCTGGAGATGAAGAAATAATCGTGTGTAATTCTCAGTAAAGGGGTATCTCTTTCATTTTAAAATGATATATTATTTTTGTTAACTGAGAATTTAACATATGCATTTAATATAGTTTGATCATATCCATCGTCACTTCTTCCCCTAAGTCCTCCTAGATCCACCCATCCTCCCTGTCCTAACTTTATGTTCTCTTTTATTGAAAGTAACCCACTGAGTCTAACTTGTGTTGCCCATAAACTCATGGGTGTGGCGCCACCAACTGGAGAGTGGCTGGCCTGCAGGGGCCACAGGGGCAGGTCTTTCTCCAGCACACTCTGGAAGGGAGGCTCGAAAGCGTTCTGGATCCCTGGACTGCAGAAGAAGGCCTTCACTTACCCAGATTTGTCAGAAGGAGTGCGACTTTTTCATAGAGCTGTAAAATAAATTCATACGTTTAACAGACGAACTCTAGACGTTCTGAAGTCGGTAATTATAAAGAACATAGGCAATCAAGTTGGGAGTGAAACTTTTTTCATGTTTCAAACAATGGGGACCACTCTGAGCAACAGGACACTTTCAGGGATAACTAGGACGATGCAAGGGCTTCCTTTATTTATTTATTTATTTTTTTAAAAACTTGCTTCTTGGGGTTAATAATTCTGTGGCGAGGAGACTCAATGCCTCTAATTACCAGTTTCCTGAGTGAGGCTGATCCTTCATTACATCTCAGAGCTGGCAACTGAATGTAAGACTCTCTCCTTGGTCTCTAAGGTGAGCCTCTGTCCTCTTGTGAAATTCCATGAGTTCTATATTACAGCACCATGCATGCTGGGTTGAGCAAGAGTTGTGGGAGACTCCCAGAAAATGTGGTTCTATCTCTCCATTATTGGGCTGAATACATTCTTAATTCACCTAGCTATCTGGTTGACAGATGGTTCTCAGAGAGAATGGAGGGTGAGCGTGAGTGTGTGTGTGTGTGTGTGTGTGTGTGTGTGTGGTAGTTCAGGAAAATATAGCTCTCAGAGATTTTTCCAGAGAGGATATAAAGTGAGAGAATAAAAACCTACTTTCTCTAAAAAGAAAACTAAGATTATGCAGAGTACTTAAAACATACTGTTTAAAATTCCCTAGGCTGGACACCAGCATACTCTTTGGGAAGCTGTCAGACTTGACCATGTTGTCTCGCCTCTCCTTCAGACCACTGCACCCTTACATATAGGTGGGATAGGCTTGGACTTATAGACATTCAGGTCTTTCCTAATTTCTGAATTGTCTTTCCCAGGAACCTTGCTTACCGTAGAGTCAAACCAAACACTTAGATGTCATGACTCCAAACATTCAGCTGTGGCTGCTTGCTCTGGTAGGGCAAATAGATTTTCTATGCAAAGATATAATTACTAAAGCCATAAGATTAACGTTTGCATACAGAAACTTCAGACTCACAGAGCCCAACATTAAAAGAGATTTGTGTAATTACAGCTAGAGCATATGAGGTACAGATTAGTCATCTTTTGACCATAAAAACAAAACCCCTGTAAACAAGAGGTTAGAATGGGTGCCCTAGTAAAACTTATTTGAGTGTTATGAAGCATGTTATCATAATTAATGGCTTAATTATGAAACTGCTGATGATTATTAAATCTGGTAAAACACCTTCCTAAAAAGTATAATTTTGGTTCTCGGTTTATTCTTCATCTCTTTCACGTAACACACCCCTGTTCAAATGGGTAAGTTTGTCACACTTAACGCAGAGGTCTCTAGAGCTTGTGATGATGCCGGTCACCTGGGTATGAACACTGGAAAAACCGGCAGTTAAAAAATAACCATGACATGAAGACATGATTCTTATTAACTTTTTTTAAAAAAATAAAGTACACAGAGATAAGAGAAGGTTCCATGGCATCAATGAATACACACCCACAAACACACAAACACACACAGGGGAGGGGGGAGGAAGGAGGAAGGGAGGGAAGGAGTGAGTGAGGGAGGGAGGGAAGGAGGGAGGGAGAGAGGGAGGGAAGGGGAAAAGAAAAGGAGAGAAAAAGAGCAGAAATGCAAGAGACTATGGCTATAAATCAGGAAAAGGCACAGCTACAGAGGGACTCATTGGTAAGTAAGGGACCCTTCGATGAGTGGTTCATGTAAAATGGCTGATTTCTTATTGGGCCATTGGGATAATTAAAACATAGATGATTTATCTGATAAGGTCAGCAGGAAAGTATTTGTTTCCAAATGTACTAAAGCAAATCTGTTTCCCCTGTTTGATTCAATCCTTTATCATTATATAATGGAATTCCCTATCTTTTTATAACTTGTAATCTAACATCCACTTTATTTAATACGGGCAAGACTAGTTTTGCTTCTTTTTGAACCCCATTTGGATGAAATATCTAACACCATATTTTGTAGGAAAGATATAATTGGGTCATTATGTTATTTATTTGGCTTCTGTCTTTTAATTGGAGATCTTAATCCATTGCACATAAGGTAATTATCCATATATAGGTTTTGTTTTTCTTTAGCCATTTTATAACTTTATTTTTCAAATTTCAGGCCGATACTGTAAGTTATGGTTGTTAATATTTTTAACTGATACAACCCTTTCAGATTTTAAGGCTGTTTCTAAAGTAAGATAGCTATAAATACTTCTAATTGGACATATCAGTTTGATCAATGCTTGTGAATTTTTTCTAATTTTAGTAATATTTTCTGATTCACTATATTTTTATATTAACATTGTGTTTTCTGCTTTTTATAGCATGGGGAAATACCTGATTCACATATGGATGAATGAAAAGGATTATCCTTTATTCTCCTATCTTGCTGGTCTACATTGTGTGCAAGCATGGTTTTGAGATGCCATTCAGTCACTAGAGAAGTAGAACAGAGTTGAAACAGTGTGAAAGAGAGAAAAACGCCTGTCCTCTTCACTCTTCTTTGAAATTATTATTACTTTTTCTATCTATCTATCTATCATCTATCTATCTATCTATCTATCTATCTATCTATCTATCGGTCGATGAGGTTGAACTCGGTGACAAAGTAATAGAAGTGCTTGTAGCCGGTGTTGGCATGCGCCTCGGAGCCCATCTGGGTGATGCGGTCGAAATGGTGGATGCACACATGCACGAACACTCGGAACAGCCTTGACAGAATCTTGCGCACTGCCTGCAGGAAGGTCTTGGGGAATGGCGTGCCTGGAGGTGGGCAGGGGGACCAGAAGGAGACCTGGCAGGACCTGGCAGGACCTGGCAGCCTAGCCTGAGATGTGATCCACCTGAGCCACAGAGGTGAGAACAGATGAGGCTCAGAGAGCTCAAGGCGCAGGCTCGAGGTATCTATCTATCTATCTATCTATCTATCTATCTATCTATCTATCTATCTATCTATCTATCTTATGTGGATTTTTCAAGACGGGGTTACTCTGTGTAGCCCTGGCTACCCTGGAACTCTCTGTAGATCAGGCTGGCCTCAAACTCAGTTATCTGCCAGCTCCAGCCTCCTGAGTGCTGGGATTAAAGGTGTGTGCTACCACCATTCCGTTATTTTGTCGTGTTCTATTTTGTTTTTTGTGAAACTATTTTTCATGACTCTAAATAAAAGGCAAATCAGCAAACACAGTTAATTAGTCATCTAGAGGCATCAGAGTGTTAGGTTCAGAGAATTTAGTAAGACAATATGAATTCTATTTTTAAGCACATACTACACAAAAGTAAGCACACATCACAAGATCTTGGAAATAAGCACCACATATAAACTTGCTTCTTTAGTTAAGATTAGACAAATTCAGCAAAAAGTCAGAAGCAGAATATACTATTTAAAATAATAACACAGAGTTTCAAATAATATAAAAACCATCTATCCTTCAAGGATTTATTTTTTAAAAAAGGTTGATAATTAACATCCAAATGTTGATTTTTCTTTTTATTTTGAAAACCCATACTGGCCAAAAATTTGAGTAGTCCAAACCAATTTAGATAGCTGTTAAAAAATAACTGTATTGCTGGGGCACAAAAAAGTATCTTAAATTGAGTATTTTCAGAAGTCGATATAGAATTTAGTTTTGCAATGCTCTCGGCTGTGCAAGGCAGTGTTCCAGCCATTAGCTGGCCATCCATCACGCTGTGATTGCTTCCAAAGGACTTAAATTATTATGTTTTTATATTCTGATGAAATCGGTTCCAAACTACATTACACACTTGGCTACTCTCATAATGGAACTCACGAAGCTCCAGGGCAGATGACAGGAGTGGAAATGCGATGCTAGGGAGGAGGACCGAGGAAGGACAGGCAGCTGGCCACTGAGCAAGAGTCCTGGATGCTCTCTCTCTCTCTCTCTCTCTCTCTCTCTCTCTCTCTCTCTCTCCCTCCCTCCCTCCCTCTTGCTATAGCTTGTCCTTGCTTCTTCACACTAGTGTTTTTTACTTAGTAACCTCATACTATTTTAGTTTGAAAGTGGTCGGGAAATCAGAATATCAAAAGTGTTCACATTGCACTTAAAATAAAAAATATATCCTGAGAGGGAATCCTCTGGCTAACACCCCTTAGTTTAAGTGTGTGGACATTTTGGTTAGGATGAAATTTTGTTAGGACATGTATCAATAGGTTTATGGCTTAACTTTCATCACACAGTGGGTGTTTTGTAATGTCAGCAACTAGATATTTTACCCACTCCATATAACCTCTTTTTTTTTTTTTTTACTTTAGTTTACTTCATCTTTTCTTGGCTTTCTTCTGAAGTAGATCTTGTTTTTCAGCTGTATGAATTGTCCCTGCTCCATACACAGGGACAAACGCAATGTACTTCTAGCTCCAATGTGTGGTCTGTTATTTCTTAAGGATGTGTATAAATAAGATTATTATGTATTAGCATCAGTGTTGGGGATAGACCTCGGGGTCCTGTGCAAGTCCAATATACACTGCACCACTGTGTTCCATCTCTAGACTGAAATAATAATCATTATTATTCTTTGAGATAGGACACTGTGTAGCCCAGACTGTAAACTCATTATGTAGCTGAGCTGAGTCTTAAACTCCTGATCCTGCCCCTGGCTTGCAAGTGCTGGGCTTACAGCTTGATGCCATTGCATCCAATGTGTGCAGTTCTAAGGCTTTGTGCATGCTAGGCAAACGCTCAGACAACTGAGCTGTATCCCCCAACTGAATTACATTTTTTGATAAGCACTGAAATGAAAAAGACTTTGGTTAAGAACACAGTAAGCATGCATTCATTGTATCCCACAGAGACTCAGAACTTTCAAAGCTCTGATGTTCAGTTAAGTTACTATGAGTCTGCTGTAGGGCATTTCGTCTAGGGTCCCTCCCTTTGAGTCCTGAGAGTTTCTTACCTCCCAAGTCTCTGGTATATCCTGGCCACCCCCAATCTTCTAGCTCACAAGGTTGCCTGTTTTCATTCTTTCTGCTGGCCCTTAGGGCTTCAGTCCTTTTCCTTCACCCAATAACGGATCATGTTCCCCTCTCCCCCACCCTGTCTCCTTCCACCCCCCAGGTCCCTCCCTCCCTCCATCTCCCCTTGTGGTTTTTTTTTTTCTCCCTCCCAAGTGGGACTGAGGCATCCACACTTGGGCCCTTCAGCTTGTTGACTTTTTTGAGTTCTGTGGACTGTATCTTTCTTTCTTTCTTTCTTTCTTTCTTTCTTTCTTTCTTTCTTTCTTTCTTTCTTTCTTTCTTTCTTTCTCTCTCTCTCTCNTTTCTTTCTTTCTTTCTTTCTTTCTTTCTTTCTCTCTCTCTCTCTCTCTCTCTCTCTCTCTCTCTCTCTCTCTCTCTGACTAACATCTACTTATTAGGGAGTATATACCATGTGTGTTATTTTGGGTTTGACCCCCAAATTGTTCCTGTCTGAAAGAACTACAAGAATGGAGATGGAGAAGAGCCTGAGGAAAAGAAGGCCCAAAAACTGACCCAAAATGGGATCCAGTTCAAGGGGAGGCCCCAAGGCCTGACGATACTACCATATGGAGCACTCACAAAAAGGGACCTATCATGTCTGTCCTCTGAAAGACCCAACAAGGAGCTGAAAGAGTCAGGTGAGGGTATTTGCACCCAACCAATGAACAGAGGCTGCTGACCCCTGTGGTTGAATTCAGGAAAAGCTGGAAGAAGCTGAGGAAGAGGGCAACCTACAAAGTGAGTTCCAGGACAGCCAGGGCTATACTGAGAAACCCTGACTCAAAAAAACCAAACCAACACAAAACAAAACAAAAAAACCCTCTTTCTCTTTATTATTGTTTTAATACACATATACACATACACATATACACATATGTGCATGCATGTGAATACACAAATACATATAAATGCCACCTGCTGGGTCTGTTTTGTTCATGACAACCTAAAACGTATCCCTGTGCTTATAGCAGGATTCTGCTCCTTGGTCTTTAAAAAGCCTTAGTCGGTTTCTAAAGATGTTAGCCTTTCAACATGATGAGTCACACTGAAGATACCATTCGCATGAGCAGAACAACAATTGCTTGGACATCTAATTCATGCCTGACACTGCTCAGCACAGCCATTACCTCAATTATTTCCTACTACAAACCTCTAAGGTCAGTATTTTTTATGTCCATCTGACCTCAAAGCCTACCCTTGTTAGCTATTATTTTTCTGTTGTGCAAATGACAATAATTTACTGAATGCCAGAAATGTGTCATGTACTGCTCCCGACAATAGGGCATAGCTACAGTAAAAATAAGCCGAAGAGAGAAAGGGCCATGCTCTTAAGGACGTACGGACTGTGGAGAAGATAGTAAATGAAGTCAGGAGTCTAACAGAGGCTGAGAAAGGAAAGGTACAGAGAAAAAAATAAAGCAGGCATGGAAGCAGGAGATCATCAGAGGACCGGAGCAAGGCACAATCTGAAACCTCCTTTGTAAAAGAGGAATTATTTGAACAAAGAGCAGAAGAAGGTGAGAGACTGTGGTATGCAGACCCTGGGGAAGGGAATTGGGGAGGGGTGTTCTGGGGAGGGCTAACAGAAATAGGAACACATGAATTTTTACTTTGAACAAGAGGAAAGCCATGGACCCGTAAACCTTCAGAGGAGCTACATGACTGACCTGCATGAGACACGTTCTATGTGGTTTCAGCATTGAGCCAAGATTGAAGTGAGCTGACCTAGAGGCTAGGAGACCAGTTTACCAAGCCATGGAGATAACCCAGGTAAGAGGTGCTGGAGGCTTGGCTCCGGGGATGTGTGAAGAGTGGTTACATTCTGCCTTTGAACGTTGACCCTCATGTCTCAGCCAACTCAGTGTTGAAACTACAGATGTGTGACACCTAACCTACAGATGTGTGACACCATACCTTCATGTGGCGGGCATGGGAGATAGATGTACGAAGGACAATGCTAGCTTTCTTTTAGCTTGAACAGCTAAGAGGGAGGCTATAGGAGGAACTGATCTTGACGAGAGGATGGGGGTTGTATTTGAAAGAAGAATGGAGAAGGCAAGGCCTTACAAATTGGCTCAGTAAGTAAAGGCACGTGTATCTAAGCCTAATTATCTTTGACACATCCCTGGTTCCCACATGGTGGAAGAAATTAACCATCTCCCCCAAAGTGGTTTCCACTGATTTCCACGTGCATACTATATTCTGCATGTGCTTGTATGTGTGTACACACACATAAATAAATAAGCAAGTATAATAAAAGCATTAAAATGAAAGCATTGGAGATTGCCTAGTAGGCAGTTTCACATGTAAATCTGAGGTTCAGAGGAGAGATCTGGCTTGAAATAGGTAGTGGCAAGAATTATGAACTCAACATGAGCAGTATATATCACTCTGACCTTTTCCTTACGTGGCTATCTCAAAGGACACTTTGGGTACTCTCTGCTCTCCCTTATTCTGAATGAAGAAGGATGGGTACCAATGCTGCTCAGCTCCATTACAGCTTCTGGGCTCGATTTTCTAAATGTATTCTTAAATATTACCGATGGAAAAATCAGTGTTTTCTTATGGACTACACAAGGGAAACGGGGTCTGGGAATGTCCCTGCCTTGTGCAGGGAGTCCTGGAGCCTAGGTTTGAGTCAAGTCTTTTACATACCCAGACCTACATGTCAGGCTACCAGTGCTTCCTCACAGACCGTCTGCCTTGACTGTCTCTTTAGGAACAGAAGAAAAGCAGCCCCTGAGTTCCCCCCTTCGGCTTGCCTCTCACTTACCACGTTCAGCAGCATAATGATACAAAAGTTGATGCATACTGCAGTCCCTGTGGTTGCAACCTGAGAGTTATTCCTGATTAATGCCCACTTAAAGGCAGCGAAAGTGCTCACAGTCACCACCCTGTAAATGACGATCCCGAACACAGCAGCGATCACCACGCAGATCTGGAAGGAAGATGGAAGACGGAACAAACCCAGTGAGCCCTATAAGGCCAGGTTTCAGGAAGCAGATTTTCGTTCCGACAGAGAGAAAATCTAGTGGTGGTGCTGCTGCTTCCAGACTGCCCCCCCCCCCATGAGAAAACTTTTCATCCTGGAGAATACTTTCTCTGTCTGGGTTTTCTGACCAAATAGAAGAAAACCACACTGCTTGAAAGCTAAAGATCTGCCCAAGGGAGGGTATAACACTTTTTAAGGCAGAATGATTGAGTGATAAGACCAACACATATCAATTATAGAAGTCTTGACATGCTCCTGATTACAACAGTTCGTTTCCCATTCTTATTCTAGGACCTCCTTGTGTTCTGCAAGATTCCTTACAGATCCATACGGCACCATTCTCTCTACTCTCTGAGGACCTTGGGTGTTTCGTTTCTTGTAAAAAAATGTATTTATTTATTTACTTATTCATTATTTTGTGTGTGTGTGTGTGTGTGTGTGTGTGTGTGCACTCATGGGCATGAATGTCATGGTATATGTATGCAGGTCAGAGAACAACTTAAAGGTCAGTTCTCTCGTTCCACCATGTGGGGTTCAGGTATCAAACTCAGGTTGTTGAGCTTGACAAGCCCCTTTATCTGCTGAGATATCATGTCAACCCACAACTCTTCTTACTTCAAATGAGTTAAGCATTCTTAATCTTCAAGATTATTTCCTTTGTCTATAATACCCACAAACTCACCTCTTGCCCAACATGTACATGAGTGCACACACACACATACACACACACACACACACACACACACACACACACACACACACACCTATACACACCTTCACATAGCCCAGTGAACACCTCCTAATCCCTCTTTACTTCTCATCCCAAGAACTACTGAGAACTGAGCCTTTCCAGAGCACTAACATATTGATGTTGGTGCTAGAGTCTGACTCATGCACTAAAGGATGCTACTTATCATTTCTAACAATCTGATTCATTGCCATCAGTTTCCCCCATTAAAAAGTGAAGCCCAGAAATAGGGACAGTATCTGTATACTCTTGCCATGTGTTGTTGAATAAACTAACTACATAATAGACATGTAATACCTTACTATTAGATGCATACACAGACTGAAGCGCCTCTTGTTGAAAATTCATGGTACTTGGGAATAGTTTATGGTCTCTATCTGTATCTCTATAAATAATAGAATATGATACTCCAGTTTTTGAGCTTTCATTCTGTTGATTCCTAATAGAGACTGTGGCCCACTTAATTATTTAAAGCTGAATTTCAAATCCAGTTCCCACGGTAATCTCTATCGATTTATAGATTCCTTTCCTTACAATTTGCTTTTTATAAACTTGGTTTTCTATTCACTTCTGGTATGAATTATACAAAAAACCTGGAGTATGAGCCTCAGCTAAGACTGGTCAGAATGACAGTAACATATGGTTAAACAAATATTTTAATCCTAGAGCTATTGATAGGTAGACAGACAAAGTCTACACTGAAGGTCATACATGAGAGAAATTTGACACTAGAGTAACCTAGTGGATTAGTGTCAAAAGACAGGGCATGGCGATGCGACTAGCCAGTAACTCAACTTCACTACAGCCTCAACCTCCTATTTGCAGGGTCTGTGTCTATAGAACAGGAAAACCTAGTCTCTATATATAGATCTTATATGACAGATAAGCCAGTAAATACAAATGCGCATGTAGAAGGCAAAGCATGGCACAGATGCTTACAGGTGGTACCTGAAGAAGGTTGTGGCCTTGAGTCTTTCTGCTATCTGCTTCTCCTTTCAATTCTATATCTTCACTGGCTAAAAGGAGTGGATTGCCTTGGCTTGTGGAAGCTTTGCCCCATATACCATCTCAAGTTTTTGTTCCTTTCAATAGAGTACAGTGAACGAGTCAAGAGATATGAGTAGACTTATGAGCAGACCCTGAATGATTCCTTAACCTTTTGGAATCTTAGCTGCTGTCACATGGCAATAGTAATAGTGTTTCCGACCAGCAAATGCAGTAATGAGGATTAAATAGTGTACTGTTTGAAAGTGCTTTAAAAGCTGTGCAAGTAACCTGAAGGCATGATTACTGTTGCAACAATAAGGGGTTGTACCTTATAAGACTAAAGAGATTTTAAAGAAAAGTTTCGAACCATGAAGAATATTCCTGATGCAGAAACGATAAGTCTGCTGCATTTATCAGTAAATGCTTGATAAGGTTCTGGCTTTCCCGAAATGGGATTCATCCGCTCTTTCTTGGAATATTTGGCTTCAAACTGGGGTCGTATTTCTTCCTGAAAGACAAGCAGACACATCCTTATGTGCTGGAGATATACAATAAGAACAATTCTTCTTATCCTATCATAAAATGGAGCCCATGGCTGCCACACCAATCAGTCAGTCAATGAAGTAGGCTTGGAGACACGGGCTTCAACATTTGGAAATTGACTGCTTGAAGAATAGCCATTAACATGGTGATCAACACTCATTATCAAAATTGATGTCACTTAGACTAACATTTACAGTTTTCTGTTACTATACTAAACTCTGCCCGAAGAAGCAGTGATATTTCAAACTAACCACCTGTCCTATAACTAGTTTTTTTAGAACAGCTAAGAAATTGTCCTGTTTATTACCAGTAAAGGACATGGACAGTTGAGCAAGGAAGTCTGAATAGACAAACGCTCAAAATCTATTTTATGATTTACAGACTGTATCATTCTGAGCTTTCTTTGTTAAACCTAAAATAGTTTTTAAATGATTTATTCATTTTTTATTTTATTTGCATTGGTGTTCTGCCTGCACGTATGTCTGTGTGAAGGTGTCAGACCCCTACCCCTCTGGAACTGGAGTTACAGACAGCTGTTAACTGCGATGTGGGTGCTGGGAATGGAAACTGAGCCCTCTGGCAGAGCACTGACTGCTCTTCACCCTGAGCTATCTCTCCGGCCCTAGTTTTAGTTTTTGTGTATATAGGTTTAGATACCTAAAATCCATGGTGAATTTATACTTTGATGCACCCTTATGAGGGGTGTTCACCTTTAACCAACAGATACTAAATGCATTATTAATTGTCTAAACGACTTCCAAATGTGGCCGGGTATAGGCTCCCTCAATCTCAAGCCAAGCTGAGGTTTTTGTCTTGTTTCGCCGAGTCTTATCCCAGGGTGACTAGTTGGCAACTAAATGGCAATTATGGGATTAGGAAAAGATAATCAGCAAGAGAACACACCCGAGTGCTTCTGGTTAATTAAGAACATACTCTACTCGAGAGGGCTAGAAAAGGATGGAAAAAGAGCAAAACTGGGTAGGCTGGAGATTAAGTCCATGCGCACAAAGTGCTCTGATGAGGACAGAAAACGAGAACGGTCTTAGCTTGAGACTCGCCACGCTCTGCAGGGGGACAGGGTTCCAAATACACTTGGCTTCTTTTACTCTATTTCAGGCAGTGTAATCTGAGGATGCAGAGAGATATTGGCTTTTCTGTTTCCTTGGGAAACTCTCAGTTTCTCGGGATACAGATGTCAGGGCTGCTACCCATGGACTCACTGTTAGCCTAGACAGTGCCTCCAAACCCAGGAAACCATTCTTTGAAGAATGTTTATGAGATGTAAGAGTTAATGTCTTTCAGATTAATAAGAATTACTGAAAGATTCTAATGTCATGTATGAAAATTCCTTGTTGTATATTTTAAATAGATCTCTCTCTCTCTCTCTCTCTCTCTCTCTCTCTCTCTCTCTCTCTCTCTC
>NC_034598.1:85897194-85900546 GCF_900095145.1 Mus pahari | reverse complement strand
CACACACACACACACACACACACACCAACCCAAACCCCAAACAAACAAAAAAACAAACAGAAAACCATAGGCAAAAATTAAATGAGCCAGGCACTTTCGTGGGAATAAGAAAAACAAAAACAAAAACAAAAACAAAAACCTGTCACAATGACCTTCTTGTCAAGCCAATCATGGGGTCAACATTTTCATAATAGATGTTTCTAAAAAGCCTCATGTTAATATAAAGAAACACACATGTGTCTCTTTAGGAAAAAAAAATACCTACAGTAGATGTAGGAAGATTTTATTTTTTTAGTTGATAATTATTCCCAGGTCTAGCATGGCTCTTATGATTTGGGACTTAGGAGAGCTAAAAGCATATAAGGGTAAGGAAAGATGGATGAGGCCCAGAATAAGTAGGGTTCAACAGAGGGATAGGGTAACCAAGCTTAGCATGAACAAATGGGTCAGGAAAAGACAATCAGAATCGGGCACAAATTAGGAAATCACATAATATATTGACCTGGAAGGAGGGAAGGGGCCAAAAGTAGTTGGGGAGTGTGCCAACAAAGTAGATTCCAAAGGACTAAGCTTGCCCTCTTTGGCACTTGGTCTCCAGCTGATCCCACATGTGTCCAAACCACCAACGATGCTACCTGGAATGACTTCTCCTCAGCATTTAGCCCTTGATTTAATTCTGGCTTGATGTAACAGAAGAGCTTGTGCATAATGGGGGGTAGGGGTGGGGGCTACTGTGGGTCCTGGATCATAGAAACAGTTCCTAAAGTAATTCTCTAAGAAGGGGTGTTTCATGTGCCAAGGGATAGTAGATAAACAACTGCCTTCTACTAAGGTGCAGAAAATGAATGGTAGGTAAGGATTGCTCTCCCAAATACTACCTATTAGAGGAATATCTCGTGACTCATGGAATTTTGATTCATGAGCATGTCAGAACAGTGCTTGAGCACAGGAGTTTGACAGAGTATTGCTAAATGACATCTGACTTCCTCACCCCATGGTAAAGCTTCATTATGTAACCCAAGCTGGCCTTGACTTGAGGTCCTCCTGCCTCAACTTCCCAGATGTTAGGGCCATCGGCATGTCACCCAGATCTTCCCTTATACAACTTAAAATTCCTTCTAAAGACAGGTATTGAAAATGCACTCTGGATAAGTTGACTTCTGTCATTCAGGGCAGGGTGACCACCCAAGGGCTGTAGTTTTTGGTGGCCTCTGAGATAAGTGATGCAGGCATGGCCTGTGAGAGGAGATTCTGTGATGTGAGTGACACAGACATGTCCGATGATATAAGATACTCTCAGGTAAGTGACACTCTGAGGTAAGTGACTGACACAGACCTCCTCTTCTTCCCAGTCAATCAGATCCCAGTCATAAGCTATCACTGCTCGGCGTCTCTTCCAGAATTCCAGGAAAACAGTGGCTGAAACAAACAGAGAACAAAGGTCATTTCAAACAAAAAGCCATATCGTTTTCAATAAGTAATGAAGGCAATGCAGATTCCGGCAGTTGTTTGGATCCTCCCTCTTTAAATCAGAATTTACAACTCAACACCATTTAATAATAATAATAATAAATTCTAAGAATTACTAAACGTGAGTCAGATATAATGAAAATTAGAGATTTTTTTTTTTTTTTTGCCTAGAATTAAATTAAGATGTCTTGCAGGCTAAAGCAGAATAGATTTAACAGAGGCAGAGCCCTTGGGATAAATAATAAAGGAAACTTTCTTATTAACTTCTTCCCTACCACTATGGTATTTATTTATTAAATATAAAAGGCAGCCAGGAAGCAGAAAAACTAAACCTAAACTCTGCCTACCATTGATGGACAGTAAATTTTTTGCTCCCAAATCCTCTTCAGAGATGAGTATACAAAATATCTTAACCATATGTAGATATATAGGAATATATTTGCATTTAATATAATAGCTGTGCATGGTGGTGCATGCCATTAATTGCACCACATAGGAGCGGAGGCAGAGGCAGGAGAATCTCTGTGAGGTTGAAGCCACTCTGGTCTACATAGTGAATTCCAGGACAGCCAATACTATATAGAGAAATCCTGTCTCATAAATAAATTATAATACAAATCCTTTTGTTATAAGGATGTTAAAGTGTGATTGAAGAACATGTAGTTACAGTTCCTGGATGTTTCTTCCATCAACATCATCAAAATAATAGCAATGTTTAAAACTAAACTACACTTGTCCTATGTCTGGCAAAATTTATGACTGCCATTCCCACTACTCTACTTAATAGGTGCCATGCAAGGATTACCAACCATTCTCTGAGATACTTTCTCGGTGCACAACAAAAGAATTGTTGCTGGGAACATGGTACATAACTATGCTTCATAGGGTAGGGCCATCTACACTGGACTGGAATGGTCACCTTTTTTTTGATTTAAGTTTTATTGCATTATGATGGGAAAAGGTACATAATTTCAATTTATCTGAATTTGTTAACATTTAAAAACATATTTTGAGTAAATAGACTCACATCACATTCTTCTTTCCCTTTTGTACCCCAACTTCTCCCAGAGAGCCCCCTTCAAAACCTCTAATACCTTTTGATTTTTATCATATTCTTTAAAATTTGTAAAACATTATAATAATAAAAATGAGTATTATAAAATTGTTTGATATAAAACAACAATCAGTTGAACAGTCTTATATAGATATTTGTCTACAACAGTACTGAAAATACATACATTTTTCTCAATATAAATTTTCAATAACTCCAAATATATTAACTGTATGATATTTTAAAATAATATATCACTATTAGTTTTTAAAGAACATAAATAGATAAAGTCCTTTTGTTTGTTTTGTTTTTAGTAGAGCTTAAAATCTTGGCTTACTGTGGTACAAACACAAAATAAGAACAGTTTTTGGACATTGGAATTCATTGTAATAAGGCTGTACTTGAATGTCCCTCACATCACCAAAGGATTTTATCTCCATAGTAGATAAGCTAAGAGTTGACAGTTCTGCTGCACCAAGGAATGAACTGTAGGCACGATTTTTGGATACAGACTTCCTGCTACGGTCAAAGCTATTTGACTTGAGTGATTGTCGTCATTCTCAGCCTGCAGGGAACAGGTTGCATTCATTTAAGAAATGGTGTGTGTATTAAGATGGTCTCTCCATGAAATCATTCATCAATTGTTTCAATGAACAGTGGTTCTGCTTGAAGGGTGGCACAGACATTAGGTGAGGGTAAGGTTCTGGTTCATTGGCTGTGATGATTTTGAAAAGCATTCATCTCAGAATAAGGGTAACTTATAAAGTCCTCTCCTTCAAAGTTCATATAGTAATTATAAATATCAAGCAAAGCCTTCAGTCTCACTCTTTG
>NC_034598.1:85859497-85895794 GCF_900095145.1 Mus pahari | reverse complement strand
AAGCTGACAAATTTCTAATTCCTCATATTTTTGAATTTCAATCGATTAGGATATGCTGGTAATATTAATTTTCATATTAAGAGATATTAAGGAAAAGTGATTTTTACTTCCTGTTACTCTCTTTTATACTTTCTTGTTAGAGGTGGAATTATGTTTGTTTGGGTTTGAAAGATTATTTTCTTGCTTCTTCTAAGGTGTAGTTTCATTCATTCCTTGTGTTGGTGTTTTCCATCTATTATCCTTTGTAGTGCTGGATTTGTGAAAAGATGTGTAAATTTGGTTTTGTAATGGAATATCTTGTTTTCTCCATCTATGGTGATTGAGAGTTTTGCTGGGTATAGTAGCCTGGGCTGGCATTTGTGTTCTCTTAGGGTCTGTATCACATCTGCCCAGGATCTTCTGGCTTTCATAGTCTCTGGTGAGAAGTCTGGTGTAATTCTGATAGGCCTGCCTTTATGTGTTACTTGACCCTTTTCCCTTGCTGCTTTTAAAATTCTTTCTTTGTTTAGTGCATTTGGTATTTTGATTATTATGTGACAGGAGGAATTCCTTTTCTCGTCCAGTCTATTTGTTGTTCTGTAGGCTCCTTGTATGTTCATGGGCATCTCTTTCTTTAGGTTAGGGAAGTTTTCTTCTATAATTTTGTTGAAGATATTTACGAGCCCTTTAAGTTGGGAATCTTTACCCCCTTCTATACTTATTATCCTTAGATTTGGTCTTCTCATTGTGTCCTGGATTTTCTGGATGTTTTGATTTAGGAGTTTTTTCCTTTTTGTGTTTTCTTTCACTGTTGTGTCAATGTTTTCTATGGTATCTTCTGCACCTGAGATTCTCTCTTCTATCTCTTGTATTCTGTTGGTGATATTTGCATCTATGACTCCTGATGTCTTTCCTAGGTTTTCTAACTCCAGGGTTGTTTCCCTTTGTGATTTCTTTATTGTTTCTAGTTCCATTTTTAGATCCTGGATGGTTTTATTCCTTTCCTTCTCCTGTTTGATTGTGTTTTCCTGTAACTCTTTAAGGGAATTTTTTTGTGTTTCCTCTTTAACAGCTATTAGCTGTTTACCTGTGTTCTCCTGTATTTCTTTAATGGAGTTATTTATGTTCTTCTTAAAGTCCTCTATCATCATCATGAGAAGTGATTTTAGATCTGAATCTTGCTTTTCTGGTGTGTTGGGGTATCCAGGATTTGCTATGGTGGGGGAATTGTGTTCTGATGATGCCAAGTAACCTTGGTTTCTGTTGCTTATGTTCTTATGCTTGCCTCCCCCCATCTGGTTATCTCTAGTGATACCTGCCCTGGCTATGTCTGACTGGAGCCTGCCCTTCCTGTGATCCTGGTTGTGTCAGAACTCCTCCGAGTCAAGCTATCTCTGTGATCCTGTGATTCTGGGATCCTGGGATCCTGAGATCCTGGGTGTGTTCGAGCTCCTGGGAGTCAAGTTGCCTTTGGGACCTTGAGATCCTGGTGTGACCAAGTTCCTGAAATCCTGGGATCCTCTGATCCTGGGCATAATGGAGCGCCTGGGAGTGGAGCTGCCTCTGTGTGTTGTGGGGTTGGCTGCGGAGTTTGTACCCAAGGTCTGCTCAGGGCGCAGATCCAGACAGACCAGAAGGAACCCATGCCACTGGTCTGGTGGAGTTCCTGTGTGCCTGGGTCCTGCCGGTCCCAATTACTCCCAGTGGTGGGGACAGATGTTGTGTCCTCCTCACCTCTGATCCTCTTATCCTGGGTGTGTTAGAGTGCCTGGAAGTGGAGCTGTCTCTGGGTGTTGTGGGGCTGGCTGCCAAGTTTGAGCCCAAGGTCTGCTCAGGGTGCCAGCCCAGACAGACTGAATGGTCACTTTCATAAGAGAGAAATTATGTCTTTCTATGCTACAGAATGATGTTAGATCTTTGCACTAGAATGGCCTATACTTATTTTACTGAATGTAGATCTTTTACCATGGGGAAAAGAAATAAGTTTCATAAGGTTGCTGGGACACTGCTTTGATGGCAAGATGTATCTGCCTGTATTTTATTTCCCTTATAGATCTTAAACAATCTCAAGCTATATACCTAAAACTTTATTAATTTTATTTATATAATTTTACTTATGAAAGAGGGTTTTTTGTTTTTCTCCCCCATTTTTTACCCTCATCCCTATTTTGTACCTAATCTTCCCACAGTGAGGTTCACATGAGGCTTTAACCTTACTTCCAAATAGCAATCATTTTATGACATTGACACATTAAGAAGATATGAGACATCTCTATTCTTAGCATAGGTAGAAATAGGGGTAGGGTCTATCTAGATTGATATTCAAATATAGTAACCTCCTCTTGTCTGTGGGGTATACATTCCAACACCTCCCCAATGCCTGTGATTGTGTGTGGTACCCAAGTGTGTGTAGTCTATTTTTTTTTTTAATTTACTATTTGATCTTACTGTAGATATTAGCAACTCTAACACTCACTTTTTACTTATTATACTGAAAATTTCCATATTTTTACTCCAGGAAACATTTTACAACTCTTCTCTGGCATATACACATGAACAACATTGGGATTCTTGAGCTTCAGGCCCATTATTAAGACTATTCCTAAGGAAAGCAACTTCAACACAAGCCCTGTGGCACTGTGACAGTTGATTTGACACTGAGATGGACTCTCACAGTGACTAGTTGATGAGTAGTGTATACAATGTGGATCCTCTGGATGGACTTGGAACAATCTATATCCTGGGATGATGGAGGTGAGTGGTGTAAGATTTCACCATGTAGTTCAGAACAGTGTACAACTTAAAGCATAACTTATTTCTGAATTTTATATTTCATGTTATCAGTTCATGGTTGACCAGAGGGAATGAAATAGAAAGCAAACAAATAGAATCAAACAAATGACACCTAAGGCACCAGTGTGCCAGAACACTTTTTGGCTTAGTATCATATCCAGTTGAGAATAAAGACATAGGAAGCTCCTAAGGGACGCTCAATGGTCAGGATATATACCACACTTATTTTCTGAAGTAGAACAGTCACTCTCAATTTCAAATAAATTTGCAACAGGCTGTTACAATTTTTACCAAAGCTATTTATTACATTTATTTATGGAAATTAGACATGGTCATAATCCACATCACCATAAATGACTAGCTTCCTTTTGGGATTGAAGACTTAGAAAGCAGATGCATCTTTCCTAGGATCCCTGTGAGCTCTGATCCCCGCCCCCCACCCAGATGAAGAGAGAAGATGGAGCCACGTGATAGAAGAGCCTAACCATTCATTGAACAGATCCCATTGAAGGTTGGCCGTTGGGATTTGTGGATGACAGCAGTTGACTTGTACTTCTTTCAGGAAAATACAGCCAAGGGTTACCATTCTTCAAACAGGAAGAAAGAGCTCACTAACTGCCTCCCATCTCTTAGAGATGCTCAGCAGAAAAAGTCTCCTCTTAAGAGTCTCTCTTAAGCTCCATGCTGTACTTCTTAACCAACACACAGCTACGAAATGACAGAATCCAAATTTGGTCCTGATGTGTCACTGGTATTTTGATTACTAGGTTACACTTTAATTCAAACTAAAATTGCATTTCTATGGAAACGAAAAGACCCTAAGAGGAAAAAGAAAGTCTAGTTTTCCAATTATTTTGGGGTACTATGTTGAAGTAGTTGTAAATATGAAGGGGTTATGTTCCAGGGCTAGAGGTTCAGTGGGTGAATTCGGCATTTACTTGAATCCTCCATGAAGAGCCCTAATTTTCTTATAAGGGGACTAGAAAAGCCCATACTTATTCTAAAGTCTACAAGAATACAATGCTGCATTTCCCCCTACTGATAACATAATTGGCTTTGAAAGGCCTAATTTGACTCTTTATCTTTAAAAATGTCTGTTTGGGAATGCCAAGAGAAAAAAATATTCTGACCGCTAGAAAATAAATGTAAAAAATATTTGAAAAGTTAAAAAGAACTAAAGATCTTAATGGTGCAACTTCCCCTCAACTTGTCAAAAGCTTGTGTTCCACTTATTTGAATAAAAACAAGAATAAAGGCTTGATAAAGTGGTCAGTGCGCATAGAAAGGAATAGCAGATGCTGATCTCAGAATGGTGACCTAGCCTCTGATGACTCAGAGCAGTATCAGAAACCTACGCAAGATCGTTTTTCTTGCTAAATCTGGGACACAGCTTGGTTGGCGGGGTTCCTGTTTTGTAAGTACAAGGTTCTGGATTTGATTCTCAAGGCTAAACTATTAAAAAAAAAAGACTCTTCTAGGAAATATAGAATGGATTATTTCATATATGCAATCAACTTTTCCACCAATACTAATGTCTTTTTAAAAGTGAAATTAGTAATATTCACAGATTCCATTTTTTACCAGTCCTTCATAACTCTCTGAGAATGTTTGCCTGGGCAAGATGTGGGGAACTAGAACAGTACGTATCTCCCAAGATATGAGAAACAGTGGCATGAGGCCATTTCCTGAGAGCTTAAATTGTAAAATCCATGCATATGCACACCGTAACATAGCTAAGAATTGTACACTCTTGGCTAAGAAGGCAACAGAATATAAAACAGAAGAGAGAGAACAAAATCACTTAAGAGGGAGCTGGGGATCAGAACAAAGGAGCTCTGTATACACCAGGCAAGGTGGCAGACTCAGTTCCCACTGGATGTATTATAGAAAAATAGCTCACGATTTTCAAGAGAAAAAAAAACTTCATGCAAACCATATCAGTATTTAAATAATAATATTAAATATTGTTATCAAAGAACCCCAACAGCATATTTTTATAGTTTACTAGTTACAGCATCCAAAATGGGCTGGAGTAATAATGTAAATGAGAAACTGAAATGTTTACAAGACACGTCAAAATGGGGCAACTTTGGAGTCCAGGAAGTGAGGAAGACATATTTTCTTTTAATAAGATCAAATCTATTCAGTTACTCAAATCTCATGTGGTCCTACCTCTAGACCAAGAGCTACAGTCAACTAACAACCTGCTGAAAGAGGAAAAATTGCCTTCCTCAGGGGTGAGCTCCCTAATTATTTATCCAATACTAAGTGGCCAGCATATATATATATACACACACACAGACTCATCAGGTTGTATTTATATATCTGTATATATAAATAATAATTATATTAAATATATAATTATCATATATCTAAAACAATAAAGAAAAGATTATACATTTGAACAGAGGTAAAGGAATATGTGGAAGGAGTTGGAGGAAGGAGGGGTAAATGACATAATATTATTTTAACTAAAATGAGAGATAAAAAAAGGACATGAACTTGGGAGGAGGGTTGGATAATGGGATGGATCTAAGAGGAGTTAGAGGGAGGAATAGGGATGAATATGATCAAAATAGTGTGTGTGAAACTCTCAAAGAATTAATAAAAATATTATATTAAGATTCAAACTTGAAACAGAAGTATTTCAAAACATAAAAAAACCACTTTTATCAGCATATATAAAGAACTCATATAATAAAAAGAAGAAGACAAACAGACCAATAACAAATGAGCAAGCAATGTGAACAAATACTTCACCATGGAAACCACCTGGGTTACAAAGAAGCACAAGGACAGATGCTCAACATTGATGTTCACTAGGGAAACGCAAATCAAAGCCACAAAGTGCTAGTTATGTACATCCTTGAAAATGACTATAATTATAGAGACTGATAATCTCCCGTGTCTGTGAGCATGTGGCATGACTCTCATGGAGTGCTGATGTGATGTCAAGTCTCTGGAGAGCAACTACTTATGATGTTATTTACTTATCATATGATCTAGTCATGTCACCTGTAATTATTCATCCAAGAAAGTATGGATGCAAAGACTTTTCTGAAAACAGAACAAAAAAAATTTAGAAAGCCAGCATTTCACTTATACATGATAGTTAAAACCTGAACTGGGCACAAGTGACCATTACTTAGGTAGTATAGAAACTCTGGCACAGCCAGACAATGAGAAAAATATCATCCTGAACTAAAGAGGAACAAACTACTGATCTGCATAGGGACAGAAATGAATCTCAGTAGCATTAAGTGTAGTGAAAGATGCCAGACACCAAACACTGTGTTGATGTGTTTCAAATGTAATCTGGAATGGGCGACTGTGTACTGGGAAGCAGGCATCAGGGTGCCAATGGACTGACTACCAGGAGGTAGCTTCTACAGGATTAAAAAGTCTCATGCCACCATGATGCTAATGACTGCAACACTTCATACAGTTGACATAACCTGTCAAGTCACCCAGGAAATATTGCTAGAGTTTGTTGGACCTAAATGATACCTAAATAAAGTTTAGGAAAAAAACTTTCCACCATTCTAGAACCCAGAGCAAACCAGCACTGATTGATATTGTCCCCCAATTTCTTCTAGTTTAAATTTGTAATGTATTGGACTCACACTTGATTTGTTTGCCTTCTGTACTTTAACCTGAACTATAATTAACAACCCGTGATATACTGGGTGTCTCTTGAGAGTACAGACATCTTCCGTTTCATTTACCTGTTGTGGTTTCCTTTATCTTGTAAGGAAGCTCATTAAGACACATCCTGTTTACACAGAGGTGAGACAGTAGGATGCCCCAAGGGAAGGTGAAACATTTCATCTAACTGCAGCAGTTTTCAACCTTCCTAATGCTGCTACCTGACCCTTTAATACAGTCCTTCATGCTGTGGTGAGCCCCAACCGTAAAAGTATTTTTGTAGCAATTTCATAACTAGAATTTTGCTACTGTTATGAATCACAATGTAAATATGTGTATATTCCAATGGTCTTAGGCGGTCCCTATGAAAGGGTTGCTTGAACTCCCAAATGGGGTCATGACCCACAGGTTGAGAACTGCTGTTGAGGGACCTACAGGAAGTCAACAATTCAAAATAGCTTTGGGAAGTTCCTGAAAATGATCAGATTCACTAGATCTCTTCTACCCCACACATACAGCCAGAGAGAGACACTTCAGAGAAGACAAACTGTCTAGAAATGCTGAGTTTAGTGAAATTTCCTGGAAGACACAACAGCCAAGCTGCCTGGAAAAACCTCAGACCAACTCAAATGTCTGCAAAGGACACTCTTCAACCTATTTATTCACCTTCAGGCTGCACAGTATGCTCCTGGTTTCTTGAACTTGTGAGCTGTTATACATGCTGGGGTGGACTTTGGTGATGCAGTTTTGAGTCATTTCTGCGGTTTGACTAACTCCTTATCCATGTTTCTGTAAGTAAACCTCATAACACTCATGATTCACCAAACTTTGGCAGTATCTGTTCTTTGGTCTGTCATCAGTTCCCTCCCTGGGCTAGTAGATGTTAGGTCACATCAATCCAAGGATAGTATCATACACCACCACCCAGTGTACAGTAACAAGGAGTGAACATTCTGCTAACACCAATGTGCTCTATGCAGGAGACTTTGAAATGGCTCTCAAACAGGGCAGACAGTATCTGGCTTAAATTTCAGATTCCATTTCTTGTTACCTATTGCATAATTTCGATAAAGCTTCTCGGAGCCTCTAAGTCCTGTCAGCTATAAAATAGACATAGTAATCTATTCTGATGGTATATGAGAGAATAATAAATTGTCATATGTACATGCACCTACACACAGTGTATACTATGTACATGCATCTACACACAGTGGATGTTTTGTAATTATATGTCTTTTCTGTTTTAACTATATAACACCATTTTAACTAATTAATATTTAATGTGATTTGGGCATGGTGGCACACGCCTTTAATCCTAGCACTCTGAAGGCAGGGGCAGGCAGATCTCTGTGAACTCAAGGCTAGCCTGGTCTACATAGTGAGTTCAAAGATATCCAGGACTACATAGCAAGATGCTGCCTCAAAAGAACACAAAAACAATATTTAACATGATCTTTAAAATTGCTTGACAATGTCATTTTTGTTGGACATGTAGATAAGATTACAAAAGATAAAGTTAGACAAAGTCTCCAGAAACAAAAGGCCAATTATTTTAATATTAATTTAAAAGAGGCAGGTTCCCTTTGCTAATTCCTTACAGAATTGTATAAAACCTTTCCATTTTCAGTAAAATATCCACTACCTTGTTATTTGACTGCGGGGCTTATAGTGTCTCATTTTGTTTGGTTGCTGGCAGTTAATTTTTAAAAGCAACATTGAGAGTTAAAAAAAAATTAAGAAAGGAGGAGGACTCAGCAGTAAATATCAGAAGCTATTTCATGATGGAGCTCAGCTAGTATTTATTTCCTTGATGATTTGTTGGTTTTTTTTTCTCTCTCTAGGGAGAGAAGCTAATTTAGCCTGCAATTATCCTGTCCTTCAACTTCTTGTGAATAGACAGGAGCATAGAGGAAAGATCCACATTGTACCTTTAGTCCAGAGTCCTGGGTTCATGGTGTAACTTGAAGATCCTCATGGAGTCAGCCCTACTGCCATACATGTGGAAACATGAGCAGAGCTAACATGCAAGGAAGGGCAAGGGGCAGGGCTATAGACTGACTCCAACCCGGGAGTTCATTGTTCTGTTGGTGACTACAAAGGAAAGCTAAGGAACAGCACATCCACCCAGAGCTCTTGCAAATCGCTTTTCTCTCATCAGGTCGTGTCTAGCAATTGTTCTGAAAACAGAGAGCATCTGTTTTCTTAAATGCTATCACTTGTCAATCGCGAGATAGGATCCTGACAGGATTAGACTCAGCTCCATTTGAGCCTAAGTGCTTCTGCAAAACATCGCCATCCCAGAGCAGCCAAAGCCAGGTTCATCGTGAGTATGACGGCTTGTTTTCCGAAGACTGGGATCTCCAGAGCTGAAGCAACTGCTGACAAATAACACCCATGCCGCTTTGGAGCTGAAGAGCTATGACTGCTCACATTAACTGCTGGCTTAGCTATATGCTGGCTTCTACTTCAATTTTCTTGGCTATTACATGAGCACAATGATAGCAGTTTCCTTGAAGGTTGTGATGGAGATTAAATTAGATAAGATATGTACAATGATTAGGACAGTTTAAGGCAATAACTGTATAATACCAGTATAACCGTTATTATTTTTGGATATCCTAGATCACTGTTAAGAGACACATCTCTTTCTGCAAAGGAACGCCTGAGGTGACAGTTTCTGGCCCCCAGACTAGAGCATTTCTGGGAATAAGATAGGATTTAAGCAATAAATTGTCAATTAAAATGAAGCAATTTAAAGGGTGAATTGTCCAAAGGTTTGCTTTGTCAAGAGAGACTCCAAAATGGTTCTGTGTGCCCAGTGTCTTACAGAAAAATCTATCAGTCTCATACTGCATATATTGCAAAGCACAGAAAGTCTCCAGTCTACCCACTTGTAATCTTAGACTCTCCTCAACACCAGGCTCCACCACCAACCAGCTTAATCTTGACAAAGGGACCACTGATAAAACTTGTCATTCACAGGATTGGACAACTTGCAAAGCAAAACAAAAAACAAAACCAAAATGAAACACCAACCTCTTTCACAATAGAATTATTGGGGAAGAGGTGAAAGACTCTACCTTCAAGACAAAGGACACTGAGCCAAAATTTCCCTTTAATATATCCTCAGGGGTTAAATTGTGGGGATAACAACTCCCTAAAAAGATTTATCAATGGGTATTAGGAATTGGAGTGATACTGAAGTGGATGTGGAAGGTTTGTAGTTAACTCTTCCTGAATGATACCAGGAGACTACTCATTGTACATACACAGTATGTACAGTGTACGTTACACAGTAGATTAGCATCCAGGGAAGAGTGAGCCTCTGGGGATGCTGGGTAAGGGTGCTTCTGCCAGCTCTATCCCTGGTTGTAAGCAAGTTCTTCTCATTTCCACCAGCACGCCTGGCACTATTTCCATTTTATATGTGGCTGGGACCAGAAAAAATTAGGTACTAGTGACTTAAGAAATAAGCACATTTTTCATAGTAACTTAATCTGTAACAATGGCAAAACTTAACCATTGGTTCCTTATTACACTTCCTGATTATGACACTTATATTTTCTAGGGAGGCAAGATATGTATTGTTCTTGATCTTGATATCAATCCTGTAGCCAAAACTCTGTGCCATCGTTGACCTGGTTCTTCTTCTCCCCTTCCTTCCTTCTTTCCTTCCTTCCTTCCTTCCTTCCTTCCTTCCTTCCTTCCTTCCTTCCTTCCTTCCTTCCTTCTTTCTTCCTCTTCCTCCTCTTCCTCCTCCTCCTCCTTCTCCTCCTCTATACAAATGCATTGAGGATTTAAGGTTGGCAAAATAGTGAGAGTTTGTTACATATTCCACCACCAGAGAAGACAGAATTCTTATAGGAATCAGATTATTCATAGATAGGCTACAGATGCCAAAATCTTTGGTGGCTATCAGCCACAGAATGATTCTGAGAGCCAGAGATGGAGGATAATTCTAAGGAAATTGATGAAGCTGTCAAAGAATTTAGAAGAAAATATCAGACATATTTTTCTTGTATATTATCACTTTAAAAGTAAATTAGTGACCTGCTCATTGCCAACAGAAAACCCAACTGAATTTACTCAAGCTTTTTCCATTTACATCTAGGCCTTAAGAAACATGCTAGAAGCCAGGCGTGGTGGCGCACACCTTTAATCCCAGCACTCAGGAGGCAGAGGCAGGCAGATTTCTGAGTTCGAGGCCAGCCTGGTCTACAAAGTGAGTTTCAGGACAGCCAGGGCTATACAGAGAAACCCTGTCTCAAAAAAACCAAAAAAGAAAAAAGAAAAAGAAAAAGAAACCTGCTAGAGGGTAGATGAGGGGGAACTCAAGCTTTATGGCTGTTATTCACTTACCCCAGACTGCCATGAACACAGCAAAGAACACGGTGGCCCCATTGTCAAAAAGGTGGGTCACCTGGGAATAACAGAATCAGATCAGTTAACTTCTCACGAACGACATTTTAACGGCTATTTTAAAAGCTGTATACAAGTAGTTATGGTGATAGAGTGAGCGTTGTAAGGATTCGTTGGTGAATATTCCCTTGGACAATGAGTGGGAAGGGGGCTGTCTTCTGACTATGAAGTTCAGATGTGGAGGAGAGTTTATTCCCTTTACACTGGGATCATGCAATTGAAAATTTGGCAGCAGCCCCAATAGGGCGACTAAGAATTCCACTTGTGGGCCATAAAGACTCTTATACATCTGTATGCATATGGATATAACTATATTTAGGACTAGAAAGGAGCTTTGTTGCTGGTTTACAGTCTCTGAATTCCCCAAACACTGTTTCTAGTCTCTCATTTATTTACTTCAAAAAGAGAGCTAGTTTGCTCCTGTCGTTTTGAGCAAATCTTTTGTGGGCTACTTTGTATTTTAGCATTATGAACACAAGAGGCAAGAGCCATTACCAAATCCACTCTTACATTCATTAAAGCTTTATGTAATCACTATATGCTTGTGCAGTCCACATAACCCAAAGATGGTAGCAGTACCTTATTGTAAAACAGCCACACTCACTTTCCACCTACAGTCTGAATCACACCAAAGTCCACGACCAATTGATGACTGATAGTTTCATAAAGCATAGCCTTTAGGGCATTTTATGTTTCCCTAGTAAAGTATATTTTATTGTCCCTGGAGAATATGCCCAGAATAAACAGGTTTTTTTCTTGCCTTATCATAGTGCCAAGTGTTTTTCATTATTCTAAAAGTTCATTCTTTTTCTTTCCTTGAATATAAGAGAGATGGGCAGCTTTCAAACATTAAATGCCACACAAGTATCTAAATCCTATTCCTTTCATATACCAGAAGGAGTGTCAAGGCAGAATTGGCCACCTAATATCACAAAACCCCGAGAGTGCTAGTACATGGTGCGTTCAGGATCCTTATCTTGCTCTCTGGTGAGTGTAATAGTCTGTAACATGAGGGTAGACTCTCGATTGAATTGTGGCTGTCATTATGGGTTGCCTAGATCATTCCCACCCACATAGCAGATGTCTCTCATGCTGTTTCCAAGGAGTACCTAGATCAATAGGGCCCAGCAGAGTAGTACTTCCTTTAGACAGGATATATAAGCATTTGAAGAGACAGTTTTCCGCTGTGGCTATCAGTGTGAATCAGAAGAGGTAAGAAAATTGGAACTTCTAGTTCCTTGGCAAGCTGATAATCTAGTTCACTTGATGGTTCCCTTGGCTAACTCCCACCAAAGAAAAGTCTCCAGATATTGATAAAACACAAAACAAAGACCTCAAGATGCTCCAAGAAGGTTGTCAGTGGTATCAAACTGGTCTGTGGGGGGCACATGTGTGTGTGGGCATGCATATGAGTGCGACTGTGTACTTACTGTGTGTATGAAGGCCTAAGGTCAATGCCAGGAGTCTTCTTTAGCTGTTCTCCATCTTATATGTTGAGGCAGTGTCTTTCAGTCAAACCCAGTACTTTCTGACTCAGCTAATCTAGTTAGCTTGCTTAGGGGCTTCCCTTTCTACCTCTGGCACTCTGGGATTATAGGCCGGTTGTCGTACCTGCCTGGGTTTTATGTGAGTTCTCAGCATCTGCACTCTGGTTCTTGCACTTGCATGGCAAACGTTTTACTTCTTAGTCATCTCCCAATATACACTTTCTAAAGGAGTACAGACTCCAGAACAACAGAACAAAATTTGAAGCTTTTTTTTTTTAAATGATGGGGGATAAAACCCAGAGCCTCATACTGGCAAATGTCCTGCCTTTGAGTTTTATCCCCAGGCCAAAGACCAAGAACTTAAAATAAGAATAAAACATATACTTAAGGAGGAAAGAAGAAAGATAGAAGCCTGGAGATGCAGCCATCTTCCCATCACAGGAAGAAAACCTGTACATAGGATACATGTCCAACATGCACATGTACTGGGGAGAGACATTAAGGGTCTGGATGGCTAGGTGTAGGCTGGGAGCTACCTCCTGAGTTTTGTTGCTGTTATTTGTTCTGTTTTACTTTGCAGAGGCATGTCGATGTCTCTTTGCTTGTTTCAGACTCTCACACATGCCAAGGATGATCAGAGCAGCAGCTGACTGACAACCTAGGATCTGTTTTCCAGGGCTTCTGTATATACAAGTCCCACAAACTCACTCTTGACATTTCTAATAAGTGCTTCTAAAGGAATCCTGTAGACCTCTGATTCTGTCATTCTTGGCTTTGGTATAAAGTGTTTAGGGAAGACCAAACACAAAATTCAGAGTCTAAACATCATACAGTTCAGTTGGACCTGGTGGTAAAGGAGATATTGTGTAGTTTAGTAAACCAAGGCCCATTTTTACCAGGATTACTGTCTTGTGAGCAAGGATGAGTAGGTTTTACACTTCTGAGTAAAATGAGGATAATTACATCTGCCTCAAAATTGATATGCAGGTTAGAAATAACACAAGCTACCTAGCAATAATGGAAATAACCACAAAATTAGGATTATTCTAAATTTTCAGGAGAATTATGGCCAGCAGAAGCCCCTATGAAATTTGAGTACTCTGAACTATTCATCATGATGGTTAGTTTAAGGAGTTATCAAGGATTTCCTAGACAAAGAATTTCACCCTTCACGTTAGAAATTCTTTCATTGGCAGTAAAATGCAAAGAACACCGAACGGAAAAACCAAACCAGACAAAAACCAAACAGCAGCACAGATTTGATGCTTTCCAAACACAGGCTTCTAAAACATAAATTATCTCAATGAATTTTCAGTAAAATCACATTTCTGACAAATTCTTGACTTCCTAACTGTACATTTCCCAAGGTTGCCTTGTTTAATTTGTCCTTACGTCCTGATCTACATGCCCTCTCAAGATAGGGAGAGACACTTTGTGCTTTTTTTGGTCTCTGGTGACGTACATTCAGAGTCCAAATCTTTTTAGACTCCCAGCTGACGGCTGCAGCTTGGGCTCTGCCCACAGGCCTCACCACCTGCAGCCCTGGGCGGGCTGTGGGCTGCCTGTCAAATGTTCTCTTGTCCTAAGAGAACAAAGCAGTGCAAAGCCAATGGAGTAATTAGATAGACCCAGGCTGCAGTAATCACAGATGTTTGATAAAATCTGCCAACCCTTTTTATATCTGGAATCTAGGCAAACACATAGGCAGTGGCTCTTAGGAGAAAGACTTCATCAACCTGAACTCTATAGACTTTGTTGGCTTATGATACAGCCTTGAGTTTTAAAAACATCCTCTAGGCATTTGATGAATGTATCTAACATTTTGTGAAACTAAGGCCTACCAGGAGAAAGGGGAACGGGATAGCGCATGATAATAATCAATCGCAGCACTAGTTGGCTATCAGGGTGTGTCATGGAGTAGGTCAGAGAGGTCTGGTCCTAAATACACTTAGGAACAAGAAACTTAGTCCCAGAAAGGCAGCACCTATGCAAGGTCAATGGGCAGGCAGCTGACCTGGACTTGATGATTGTCAATAACGAGAAAGAAAAGCCCCAAACCCACAACGGTCATTTACTGAGATCTTAGGATAGGTTTTGCCATGTTCATTTTGAAGATGAAAAGAATCTTGGGACCAGAGAACTTAAATAACTTGTTCTCCACAAACCAGTGGTAGAGAGTAGAGTCAAATCAGAACCTGCATATGGCAGAGGTCTCCAAGAATAATGCATGGGCATCTAGGTTCCTGGATTAGTCATGGAATGTCTAAAGCAGGGGTTTCAGCTTTTCCCTTTTATCAGCCTGGCAAAACCCATGCATCTGCGATTGGTAATATTGAGTGGTCAACTTGACAGGGTCTATCTATAACCACTTAGAAGACAAGCTCTGGTCATGCCTGTGAGGAGTAATCTTTTCTTTCTTTTTTGATATTTTCTTTATTTTCATTTCAAATGTCTCCCCCTTTCCAGGTCTCCCCTTCGGAAACCCCTTATCCCATCTCCCCTCCCCCTGCCTCTATGAGGGTGCTTTTGATTGAGTTAATTGAGGTGGGAAGCTCTACTCTGAAAGGGGGCAGTTCCATTACCCTGGGCTTGGTCTTGGATTGTATAAAAAGTTGGAAGCTAGCTAAACATGAGGTTCATCCTCCCATGCTCTCTGACTACAGATGTGCTATGCTCCCTGCTCCTGACATCATACCTTCCCAGCCAGGTTGGATGCTAGCTAGCTAAACATGAGGTTCATCCTCCCATGCTCTCTGACTACTGATGCGCGATGCTTCCTGCTCCTGACATCATACCTTCCCAGTCAGGTTGGACGCTACCTTGGAATTATGAGCCAAAATAAACTCCTTCTTGTTGAATGCTTTGGCCAGAGAATTTCATTCCAGCAGCAGTAAGAACAAGTAAGATAGTATTCCTTGTATGGTTAATTTTTTTTTAAAATATAAAGTCTATTGCTTCTTGGCCTTTAGGCTAAGATAATGTATAAAAATGAATTTCATTGGATTGTAAAAAGCAAAACAACAAAAATCACATCAATTCTCACAATGTATACTGTTGCCCCATATGTAATCAGTAATAAACAGAAATCACTCAGTAGTGGTAAATTGTTAACGCATTCTGAGCTCCTGGGGAGTGTGTTTGCAGCTCTGCACCAACCCAAGAGCTCTGGTTTTATGAAAGGCATGCATATGCAACCTTTATATTTAATAGCGTTTATTAGCTTAATGGTTGGGCACTTCCAAGCCTCCAAGGCTAGCACACACTCCCCTCCAGTATTTCTGAATTAATACTTACTAAATCTATATTTCATCTCTGCTATCCCAGATCCAATCAGGGGAATGGCCCCTGGAGCCATTTTCCCAGATTTTTACATGTCAGCAGGCCTTTAAGTCTGATCTCTCTGATTCCTCATCACTGTGATTCTGCCTGTGTTTCCTCTTGTGAATCCTCAAAGTCCTACCTCTATCCCCCTGCCCAGCTGTTAGCCATTGGCTCTTTATTGATCAGTCAAAAAAACCAACTGTTGGCAGGGGCCTGCAGTAGATGTGCGAATTCCCATGTAAGCACAAGTCAAAACCTCAACATCTCACCTCTTTTGTCCAATTAAAAAAAGTCTCTTTTCTCTCGGATATAAATTGAGCACAACCATAACAATTATGTAATTTATAAATTATGATATATAATTAACACCAGCTATCGTATTTGTCAATTAGATAAAGTACTCTACCATCTACCCTGACTTAAAGATGGACTCAGTTCATCCTGCCTTTCAGACAGATCCAGTCAGAACTTCAGTCAAGCCCTATGCCTTCTAAGCATTCAGAGACTGTATAACAGATGCCAAAGCTTGTTTCCTTAAGTCCAACCAGATTTTCTAATTTTTCTACCCCTACACACCCCTTTAAGAAATGTTTGTCGCCCCTATTCAGCAAGAAGTTGTGGAGAGTCGTCATCCTGATCCCTTGGGTGTGGGTGTCTGGTTATGCTTATTTTTATAAATTATAGATAGGTTGTCATTTTAAGGGATAAGGCAGAGTAAACTAGTCCTTCATAGGTCCTGCTTCATTTAAGGTCTGTCAGATGATCCTGGGTCAGAAAGCTGAAGACAGATATCCAACGTTTTGAAGATAGGGGACTGTCCAGAGTGTAAGATGTCTCTACAATTTGTTTAAGTTTGGAAGCTATGTTATTGTGCTTCCTATATATCCAGGTAATATTTAATTTGTTCTCGTATTTCTTACAGGGTTGAAGACTTCAGTCTCATAACCAAACTTAAGTTGTTTAGCATTGAGGAAGATGAGATAGACTTGAAAGGATGGTTCAGGTATAGTATTGTAAACTCTTTAAGTCAATAGATGGTACTTTATCTAAATTGACAAATAAGATAGACTAGATACACCATACTTTATAATTGACCTAATTGTTATGGTTGTGCTCAATTTACATCTGAGAGAAAATAGCCTTTTTATTGGACAAAGGGGGTAAAATGCTGGGTGTTTGATTTGTGCTTACATGGGAATTCTCATGGCTGCTGCAGGTCCCTGCCAACAGTTGGTTTTTTGATGGGTTAATAAAGAGCCAATGGCCAGTGACTGGGTAGGGGGACAGAGGTGGAACGTTTAGGATTCCTGGGCAAGAAATGCAGAGACAAGGGAGAGAGCCTCCATGACAGGGAATCAGAGAGATTAGACTTAAGAGCCTGCTGACATGTAAGAGTCAGGGCAGCGACCCCAGGGGCCACTCGCCTGATTGAGTCTGGGGTACCAGAGATGAAATATAGATTCAGCAAAATTTAACTCAGAAATATTGGAGGGGAGTGTGTTAGTTACATGGAGGTTCAGAGTGGCCCAGACACTGAACTAGTAAGGCATGTTAAAAATAACACTGTGTGTGCGTGTGTGTGTGTGTGTGTGTGTGTGTGTGTGTGTGTGTATGTGTGCTTCATTCATGAAGCCAGAGCTCTTGGGTGAGTGAAGAGCTATGTGCCCCATAGGGAGCATAGAACAGCATTGAACTATTTACTGATCTATCACTCAACAACAACAAAAATGTAAACTGAACTCCCTCTGACCCCAATGGCTGTGTTCTTTGCACCAGGCCATCATATTGTGCCTGTGATGGTGCCTGGAGACGAATGTCTTAGATATACCACATTCAAAAAGATATTTGCCTATCATTGGGAGGAGGGGCCCTTGGTCTTGTGAAGATTATATGCCCCAGTATAGGGGAATGCCAGGGCCAGGAAGCAGGAGTGGGTGGGTTGGGGAGCAGGGCAGTGGGGAGGGTATAGGGGACTTTGGGGATAGCATTTGAAATGTAAATGAAGAAAATATCTATTAAAAAACCTAAACAGCAACAACAACAACAACAAAAATCCAAAAAGATATTTGCTTTGGAATGCTGAGTGCTGATGTCTCCATCTTAATACACAATCTGAGGCTCAAACGTGGGAAATAGTAGAGGAATATGACCACCCAGTGTTTCTCAGGAAAGCTTACGGTAAATTCCATCCCACCAAAAATGTCTGTTTAGAATTACCTTGGCATAGACGCAGCTGTCTGATAGCCTCATGAATGGACAGTATTTGTCACATACAGGACACATGATGATATCTGTTGCTTGGCAGACTTCTTTACTGAAAAGGAGAAGAGAGAAGGGCTTCCTCTTGATGATACAGAATGTATTTAGATTCTTCTTCTGAGATATTGTTAGTGTCCAACTGACAATTAAAACCAATACACTCATTGTATATTGAGTTTTTCAGTCTTTTCTGATATTAGTGTAAACAACTCCTGTGTGTATTAATATTTTGATAAATCTTATTTATAAAGCTTTATTCACATATTAATAAATTAAACTTGAACTGTAACAAAAAGAGTCCTTTACAGAACATTTCAGCATGTGAAGCAATTTCATACTGTTATGGAAACAGTGAGGCACCCTAAAAGCCCACCTTCATCTATACACATGATAAAATCAATAAATTAGAAGAATAACTAAAAATGTTAATCCTTGAGGAAAACCCAAATATTATTAAAATGTCACTAAAAGTAAAATATTTCTGCAGACAAGGGACAAAGTCAGTCATTCTTAAAAAGAACATTATTGCTTAGGGTCTTTGCAGTCCAGCACTGCAATAAGACCTCTGTGAATATCTGAAACCAGTGGGTTGATTCCCATCTAGTGATTGATCATTCTGTAGGCATTAGTCATTTGGTGAAGGGTCTTTGTGGCTTAGGTACAAAGATTCCTCACAGAGACACAGAATCTACGAAAAGGGGTTGCTAGCTATTCTTCTGCACCACTAGCAGCAGGTACCAGTTTTATGATGAAAAAAAAAAAAAAACCTCAGAAAACACCTAGCAGCCACTGAATGAAGATGAGTAGTTCCATGGATAGATGTTTGCTCACAAATCTGTCTGGAATTGTAACTTTTGCTTCCCTGGCAGCAAAAGACAGATGCTGCAATGGCAAGGTATACAAGAAATCTAGAGGACCTTTTGAACTGTTCACCACAGAGTGATTAAGTAGTGAATAGACTATGACCACCACTAAGGTGTAAACTGTCATCCCCAAATATTGAGAAGAGGCAAGCTCACCCACGAGTTCCCCGTACCTGACTTGGCAGTGATCCAGAGTGGTGACTCCATACAAGAAGACAAACAACCCAATGAAGGCTGCGGGGAAGAGCATGCCTGTGTACCAGCCCAGCCAGGCAAAATACAGTCCAATCTTTTCTCCAAAATATCGCCTGTTTGGGACACAAAAACCTTGAAACCGCAGTGCCACGTGAAGTTCAGTGTTATAACACTTTGCTCAGTTATGCCACTTAGTAGGTGGTTTTTCAGGGAAAACAGACAAGGGGACCCATATTCCTTTATATTAGGAGAGTATGATTATCCCGCCCATGAAGGGACATAGCTTATTTTGAGACTACAGAATGGATTGGAAGGAGTCATAGTGGGAAATGGAGCCAGGTAAGGGGCTCCTGACATTGCCACCAACCAGATAATGAGCAAAGGCAGCTGTAAGCAGCGTGAGAGACACTGGGGTGTGAAGATACAGTCAAATTAAAGAGATAAAGAGAATGCATTATCTACAGGACAAGAAGATATAAGTTCACTAGATGCTTCACAATTCATTCTACTCAAGCCTTGGTAGACCAAAGCAGGGCCAACATAGTCTTCTACTCTGCCAGGTTCTACATTCACTTCTGTGTAATTCTACAGACATTTCTATGTAAATGCTGACCCACATTCAGTCTTTCTATTCCTCTGAACTATTACACATTTCATAAATACTCTCATGCATTTTTTTATCTAATCATTCATGGCCTGGTAATTTTTTTTTTTTTTAGGTGTTTCAAATACTACTCCGGGCCTGTTGTGGAAATCAAGTTTCTTAACTCCAGGAACTATGGACTGACTACTACAAAACCCCAATCAGACTTTTATCCTGATAGAGAAGGTTTGCACTAGAAATGGTCTTTTGTTTCTCCTCGGTGTAATTCTACACTGAAAGGGGCAGAGACTAGAGGACATTTGTTTTTGTTCCCTCCTCTTCTCCCTTGTTTACCACAGACTACAGACTACATCTGGTCAAAGGAAATGACTCTGTCTCAGGAAATATTTTTTCCTCACTTGGGTCTTGTGTGTCATTTGGTACCCTCAATGAAGGAAATGGGAGATGCAATTCATCAGTATCTTGGTCCATGCAGAATAAATGTGGTAAACATGCAATAATGGCTATGGTTGGAAGGACAATTGCCTGGGGACAGACTATATAGTGAGATATTTTTGTTTTTTTGTTACTCCCTCCCGAGTTCATTTATTTTTATGGTTACCATTTTTGTAGGGCCCAGATGTAAATGAAATATATCTAGCTAGTCTAAGGAATTAGACATGGCTCTTTCTCTAACAGGTAAACTATGATGGTAGATTTCTCTCGCTTGAATCTAAGAAATAGTCTATAAATAAATGAGGTATCAGTGCATAATACTGCCATGGTACTGTAGACAGATCTAGACAATAAAACGTACAACAAAAATATAACCACACAATTATTGTAGGCTAATAGCTGGTTCATTTTTGAGCTAAAAATTAAAACAGTCTTTAAAGATTATAAGTGTAAGATTAAAATAAATTAATCTTGAAGCACTTTGGAATGAGTAATTGTTACCACAAATGCTTGACATCAGAAGTGTTTCAACTTTCAGGTCTGTAGTTTTTGGATTTTGAAATATTTATATACACACAGCAGGGCGCCTTTAGGGAAGGATCTAAGTCTAAACACAAAATTCATTTCTAATTATGCCCATACATTTTTACTTAGCCTCTGTATAGACTGATCTGTCACAGGGCAGCTATGGAAAGTTCCCCTTGTTATATCATAGCAGGGAGCAGGAAGTTTAGGATTAGAGGAGCATTTTTGGGTCATAGAGAGTCGACTCTGAGAAGTAATATTCTAGATTGTCACTAATATATTCAATTGATTGGTATTACCTCTCCATATGGTGACCCACTCCTCATGGAGTCGTTTGGGAGGCCTAAGCTATCACCTCTGTCCCTTCTATGGCCCTCCTTTGAGGTCCATCCAAAGGAAACATCACCCTCAACAGAGTGAGGGTGGATTTACCAAGAACAGCCAGTGTCCCCTGAGAGGACTCTTGGGGGAAAAAGCCAAGTTAGAGCAGAGCCGAATGTGTCCTCCCCAGGTAAGTTTGTCCTAGAAGACAAGATGCCTTCATTACACACTGCCATGTTTTTATGTACAGTTGGTTACAAACTCACCTGACAAGATCCAAAGGCTGGTACTTGTACCACACGCCCCAGGAGGCCCAGCACTCATACAGTAGATGTCGGTGGTTTACAGCTCCATGGGTTTTAATGGAGTTTTTACTTCTGTAACTTCCCTGGGATAAGAGCACCACTGTTGGTGAGTGATGCCAACCAATGAGGAAGCAGACAATGATTCCTGTGTCTTAAGGTAGCAGTAGCCAGAGGGGTGAGATGAACTAGAAAGGGCCCGTTCTCTGTGAAAGGGGAAGCACTTCTACTTTTATCCGTTATTTCGGATTTGTCTTACTGCTAATGTCAGCAAGTATGGACCATGTGCTTGAGAGAATCAGGTGGGCTGATACTGAGCTCAGTTCCGCTGCTTCTTCACTGGGATCTTAAACCTCCTAAAGTCTGAATGCCACTTTGCTAATCCATCATCAAACTAATAATATTCACTTTGACACATTTTCTTCCATGTTTGGAATGGACAGTCTGGTTCAGAGGCCATGCCCAAGGCTGGTTTGTTAGCTCTCTAGTTTTCTCAAGATAACGTAAGTGGTCATGCAGACTTATGGACATGAAAATCCTTGAATGTAAAAAACTGGACACCCCCTTTGGATTCTAATGATTCCCTTTTCATGGACAAGTGAGGCCAGAGAGATGTCCGTGACCCTCCTGATGATACCAGTTTCACAAATAAAAGGTATCTTTGGATAGCAGTATAGAAATCCTTCCTCACTTTACACTCAGTTTCTGAAGGTTTTTTTTGAGGCTAAATAACACAATCTAGTTAAACTAGAGGTCAAAAGAATGATGGCACAATAAAGTGATCTGTGAATTATCTTCCTATAGAGCCGGGACTGTCAAGACATGAAAGTCCTGGAGAGGACCATAAGTCATGTAGGTCTGAACAGTTGCATCTCCTTACACACTCTTGTGCTTGCCCATCTCTGACCATGCACAAGCACTTCTGTTCTTGACTAGCCAGTTTCAAGAGTGCCCACTGAAACCCTTTTGTAGGCAGTGCTAGCTAGCTAATTACCACAGAAAGCCACTTTGGGTAAATATTAGTGACCAGAATCAAGAGCCTGTGGCTCCAGAAAACCATTGTGTCAAAGGTTTGGCTGGCCATTCCTCCAATGTCTCCTGGAAAGCCATGAATTAATACTTCAGACTGAGTTTTCTTAGTAAGTATGGTTTTAAAATTCCGTCTAACCTTAAAAAAAATCAAGAAAAGAAACTTTTCATGTCCAAAGCAATATCTGGACTTGGAGAAGTTTGTCATTCATGTAGAGTTGGACCACCCTGTGAAGTATGTTGGTCAGTCAGGTTCGAGAGGAGGTGCTATGGTGTTTGTCTATATCTATATATCAGTTCACAGTCAGGGTTCAGCCCCATCTACGAAATAGTTTCTCAATAATCATGAAGACTGTGTCCTGTAAACCCAGGGACAGATTCTGGGTTAAATAATCCAAGATCCAGTAGGAAATTCAGGTTAAAGGCCACCACAGTTATACTTAGAAAAGTCAATACAAATGATTTATTAACGTCCCATTTAGTACTAAGCAAGTAAGACACTATCAACACTTACCCATCTGATAATAATGAGTACAGCATTATTAATTTCCATTCATTACATTTGCTTATCTAATAGTTTGCAAAAATAGTTTGCTCTCATTCTTTCAAAGAATAGCTGTAACTGTATTTATTGCGAAGTCTATACAGTTCAAGAACATTTGTCCTTCCCCTGGTGTCTTCTTTCAATGCCTTTTTAATTGCATGACTTAGAGCTTTAAGTCGTTTCTCTGAATTCATGCTGGGTGACTCTTGATTTAAGTGTTCTTTCAGTTACATAAAAAGAAAGAAATAAATTTGATGCCGAGGGAGAGATGGAGGGATGTGAGGAGACTCTCGCTAATTACTTCCTAAACAAGTTAAATCAATTCTGAGTGTATGGCTTATCAACAAATTAAAGACCATTCCTAGAAGCCAATTTTAGTAACAGGAAATTGAAGGGAGCTCAGAAGAGAAAGCACAATACCTCATGCAGGGGAAAGGCAGCTTCATAGGAGCCATTGGTAAGCAAGCGGTTCAGACCTGAAGCAACAAGGAAGCCCATTTCAGTGAACGTTGAACTTGAATCTTCAGCGATCAAGACTAAGTAAAGACAGAGCTACACTTCCTGGAAAACACAGCCTGGGTTTTCTCAGTAGTGAGTAGAACTAGTTTAGATACCAACAGCTTAGAATGAAATCTTTATTATATGCCGGGAGGTTGTGACCAAGTTTTGGGAAAGCAGGTTTTTATTAATTCAAAATATTAAATTTCTCCAGATTGAATATATCCATGGTATATACAGTGCACATTGTGCCATGACTACCATAGTCAAATTAATTAATATACACATCACCACCATGGGGTATACCAGATGCCTAAGGTCTGACTATTCGATATTCCACGTGTAAGTGAGGTTATGGAGTATTTGTGTTTCTGGGTTGGGCTAAGTCCTCCAAGTTTATCCATGTTGTCACAGGCTTTTAAGGACTGAATACATTTCCACTCTCCACATGTATCACACTGCGTTTATTCACACCTAGATTGCTTCCATACCTTGACTGTGATGAATATGCTCAATGAATATGGACTCATTTTTGAAAGTTGTTTTTCAATATACTGATTTATCTGGATGTGTACCCCAAAGTAGGATTGCTGGAGAATAAGGCAGTTTAATTTCAATGCTTTGAGGAGCCTCTGTATAATTTTCCATAATGATTACACCATTTACTTTCCCACCAGGGCTTCCTTTTGCTTCTTTCTAACATGGGAACCCATTCCTGTCCTTTTGCTAACAGCTATTATAATAGGTATGAACTGGTATTTCTTTTGGGTTTTGACTTGGATTTTTCTGAATACCAATAATGTTGAACAGCTTTTCATATCCCTGTTGTCCAGTTGTATGTTTTCTAGGGTAAAGTATCTCAACATCCTTTGCTTATTTTAAAATCAAGTTATGTGGTTTTTTTAAAAAAACTGTTGAATAAGTCTCTTAAATATTTCAGATATCAAGCTCTCATCAGAAACATGGTTTGCAATCATGTCCTCCCATTCTCTAAGATCCTCTACTTTTTAAATGGAAGGGTAGGTAGATATGTAGATTTAAAAAATGTTTGAGGTAAGGAAATTAAAGTATGACTGACATGTAATAATGAACACATACTTAAGATGCACAGTTATTAAGTTCTGATATATCTGTGTCATCAGGGAGTCATCAACATGACAAAGACATTAAATATATCCTTCTCTTCAAAACCTTTCTTATGCCACTCTGTAATCTTCCTTTTCCTGTGCTATCATCAAGACAAATACTGACCTGTTTTCTGCTACTCTCAATTTTAATTTATTTTCTAAAGTCTCACATCAATGTTGACATTCAATATTAACCTATTTCTTCTGACTTCTTTTATTTGGAATGAGACTTTCCCATACTGAAAGCATCAGTAACTCCTTCCTCTCCCTCTCTGTTTCTTAAGATTATCTCATTACTTATTTGTGTGTGTGTGTGTGTGTGTGTGTGTGTGTGTGTGTGTGTGTGTCTGCATAGTATATCTGCACATAAACACAGGTGCTCACATAGATCAGAAGAGGAGGTCTCCTGGAGGTGGAATTAGAGGGTTGGTTTCCATCCAACAGGGTGCTAAGAAGGGGACTCTGGTCCTTTATAAGAGCAGCAAATGCTCTTATGACCAAATCCAGTGATTCATTTCTTTTTATTACTGAGTTATCACATGAATATATAATTATTTATGCAATCTCTTGATGACGGACACTGGTTGTTTCTAGTTTAGATTTTTTATAATCAAAGGTCCTATTGGCATTTACATATAAAATTTTGTATATGTACATGGATTCACTTTATTCCTGTTGTTTTATTCACTTTATTAGGGAGGTAGAGATGGATCTTGGAGGAGTTGAGGGGATGAGCTGGGGAGTATGGTGAATATGATCCAAATTTGTATGAACTCTCAAAGAATCAAATAATTTTTAAAGACCTCTAAAAGGATGAGGAGGCTTTATATCTCTCAACGGGCTTTTATTTCTCTTTTGAAGAATGCCGTCTGTACACTAGATCTAGATAAATATCCAGGGACCTCGCCTAACCGGAAACTGCATGTGTAGTCATTCACCTCAGTTCTCAAATGAGGTAAAAGTCCTTTGATACTTTTAATCATAGTAACATGCTGATGGCTTAAGATGTCTGACAGTAATGCTGAATGTCTCAGGAATACATGTGAAATGCAAATATTAGTGGAAATTTGCATTTTATCTAACACACATGAATTCTTCAACAAATACATTTGCAATGAATGAGCAAATTGTAGAATATGTAGTAGTTTGAATTTCTTGGAATCTTTGTTGAGAATTAGAAAATTCAGGACTCCTGAAGACCAATTAGAGGTTGAGGATAGTTTTGTCTAAATCCCACTAATATTTATAGTCTGTCACCTTAACTCTCCTTCTAAACATAAAACTTGAGACTATAAATCAATTTCAAGAGTGGTTGTGTATGTACATGTACATAAGAAAATCCTCTGTTGAGTTATTAATTGCCCTGTTTTGAAAGTAGGTTTTACTAGGTTTGATTTTCACAGTTAGAAGACATTCAGAGAGAGGCTGAAAACCATATATAGTAACAGTTTATACTTCACTAAAATACCTTTATGAATCATGTCTAGAAATCAATATTCTTTGTTATTTCTGATCAATGTTGGCTCATGCAAGGTGACATTTTCAGAAAGAGTTTTCAGCAGAAAACAACATGGGCTGAACATCAATTCTATCAAGAAGTTCAGTTTTCTTTAACTGTGTTTTCTTTCATTTAAGAAATGATAGATGAACATGAGGTATTAGATAAATGGATCATTTGTAGTTTTACTTAATATTTTCCAGCAAATTATATGGGCTCAAGATTTACTAGTTAACAATTTATTCTTTGATTTATATTTTTAACTCAGCATGCTCCCATTTTTTTCTTTACTGTTTTTCTAAAAAATTGTTTATTCAATTATTATTTGCAGCGTTAGGAATTAAAGCTAAGGCCTGTGCTCTACCACTGCATAACATCTTTGGCTCCTTACCAGTTTTCAAAGCTAGAGTCCTTGAATAGAATCCTCCTTCATCAACTGAGAGAGTGGTCTACCAAGACTCTCTGACAAGAAAAGATACTGCATTCAGTGTTCCTTGGGAATACTAAACGCCAGTCTCTGTAGTCTTGTATTTTATCTGGATTAGTTCTTATATGTGAGATGAAAACATTTGACATCATAGCTGTCCCATGTTCATACTGTGAAGTTTTTGATTATGTAAGAGTGGTGGAAGAGAGACATCCATTATGTTTAACAGAACTTCAGTTGGTTCAACATAAATTTATTGATTTATTCTTCTAGACAATAGACACTGGGGCTAGACAATGATGATTCAAAGATGAGTAAGGTAACTTCAAAATTACATGACATCTGAACTAGTGATCTTCAGTAGTAGCCATTCAACCCTCTGGTGTGTTATGAGTTGTGGGATATGCTAATAATAATGATGATGGTGATGATAATAGTAATAATAAAGGTACTATATTTTGAGTTACTTGAAGGTTTTGAAATAGTCCTTACTAGCTCTTTCCACGGTTTCACAGTGATTTACTTGCTGGTTAGTATGTTTATGAAACCACATGAACTGAAAAAATATGATAGAAAGTTGTGTATTAGTACACTGAAGTTTTTCTTAACAAATCTTTTTTAAGGAAGTAATGCAAAAAAGTAATTTAGGCAATACTTAAATATTCAGGAAATCAATGTCAACAGTGGTTCTCTTCAGGTGGCAGATTTGCACAATGTCTTTGGAAGTATCTCAGGACAATATAATGAAGTGGTGTGACAAACGGTAAATACTAACAACAACAAAAAAAGGGATAGGAATTCAGAGGAGGGAGTCCTTCCAGCTGGAATATCCCAAAGACACAGAGGAGAGGACAGGTCTCCAGAGAGGATGACTGTAGCGGACACAATGGGCTATGTTCAGTTATAATCTCATCCGAGTTAAGAATGAACTACATGAAGTTAAATATCCTTGGGTCCAACTACACTGATGCTCTCTGGATAATCCATTCCACATGTATCCAGATATGGAACAGGTACTTATCCATTTCTCTCCATTACATTTTACCTTTGCAGATTAGCATCAAAGTAGGTTGGCTTCCCCCCCCCCCCCACTATACTAATGACTCACACTGAGCTCCAGTCCACGAAACTCTCAAATCTGTTCCTCTCACTGTGTTGTTGGAAACATTTCTCCCACTCTGCACGGGGTAGTTGTTTTGCTGAATCTGTGTGTAGGCCATTACATTTACAAACTGTTAAGTGCTGTCTCTCTGGATTTGGCAGAGCTACTGAGATGTCTGAGGTTACAGGTCCAAAGGCTAAAATGATTTATACAGCCATCCAGACTTGCCCATAGGATGTGTGATGAGAAGGTTGCTGTTTTATTTTTTTAATGACAAGTCAGTAATGGATGCTTTGCCCATCAGCTCTAGCTGTATCTTTAGTCTCTGCTTCTCAGCAGTAGAACTGGGCCTTAGAGGTAGTTCTGGATGTTGGATCATACAGTAGTAAGCTTTGACAGCTGAAGCCACTGGGTAGACAATGACAGAGGAAGCGGTTTAGCTTCCTAGATCCAGGACTCCCCTCAGAAAATTTCTTAGGCATTCACTTCTGCAGTGCCAGCACCTTCAGTGTTTGGTGAGCAAGGGCATGTTTCTCGGTACCTTTATACATGGCTCCCTGGGATAATGCTGCTGGTGAAGCCTCTCCCTGTGACCAATTTTCCTGGAACCTTCTAGATAGTTGTCCTGAATATTCCAGAGAACAGATCTTCTAAAAAGTCTCCAGCAAACACCTTTGCTTCAGTTGTAGTTCTTTATTTTTTTAAATTTTTATTAGGTATTTACTTCATTTACATTTCAAATGCTATCCCAAAAGTTCCCTATACCCCTCCCCTCCCCTGTTCCCCTACCCACCCACTCCCCCTTTTTGGCCCTGGTGGTCCCCTGTACTGGGGCATATAAAGTTTGCAAGACCAAGGGGTCAGTCGTATACCAGTTCCAGACCTCAGCTGATAAGATGGAGGATTAGAATTATGGATGACTGGGATCATGGACGACTGGGATCATGGAGGATCTGCTCTCCTCTCTTCTGTGCTCATATCCCTGACCAGCCAGTCCTCCACAGCTCTAACCCCTGCCATAATTAGCTATTTATCTTAAGATCTGCTCATTCCCATGATGGATACTTTTGCCTCTTGTTGTCCCTTGACTGATATAGATCATTATTCAAGCCACGTTTTGACTGGGACAGGGATAAGGACCAAGTTATGCAACTCTTGCTGATATATAATAATCTATTTAATAAAACATGGTCATATAACACAGAACTATTCTTACAAAAGGCCTAAAATTCAAAGTCTGGAGGCTGTTTAATAGGAGAGAATGTGGCTTGCATGACACAAAGCCATCTCTGCACTTGTGGCTTCACACCCCTGACCCCCTTGGGTGATACCCCACCCTTCTACCATCCCATCATTCCACATTGTCTCCCCTCACTCTTGGCTCAGTTTGCATTTCATTTTCTCCAGGAAGCTTTCTCTGACCACTCAATCTCAGTTACCTCTGCAGTCTACCTTTGAAACGATACCTTTTATCATTTTTTTCATGTTAATTACTGAACATATGCTTTTTTTTTTTTTTTTAGCTTTTTATATAGGCGCTCTAAGAAAGACCTGCAATTATTACTTTGATCTCTTGCTCGTGGGTGCTCCACAAATACCTGCTGGATTGACTGTCTCAGTAATCATAAATAAATGAGATAAAATGTGGTTCAAAGAAGGTAATTAAGTGTGCTAAGTGCACGTGTGAATTCTCCATCAAGGGAGTAGGTAGAGGGTGTAAGGAGGCTCAGGAAAAAGGTCTCTGGAATCCCCAAAAACCAGATGTTTGTAACGGTAACAATTACTCACCGATTTTATTCTTTCCTTCCTCGTACTTTATTCTTTGTAAAATATGATGCACGATTCTGCTTCTTGTGGCATTGTTGAAGAAAGTGTCTTTGTTGTGTATGATGAAGCTGCACACACACACACATTGAAAGCACAAGTTAAGATAAATGGGAGCTAAGGGAATTTGCTTGTTCTAATTTGATGCTGTTGACATGGAGGGATCCTCTGGGAGTCCTAGAGGGCATGTCAGTAGCAGCATGAAAGAGCCCAGAGAATACACCAGAGAGCTCACAACTCTGAATAGTTTTGGTTCTTAGCATCCTTGGTACCAATGCTATTACAGTGGGAAGGAGTTGGGGCTATGTGGAATTAAGAAACAGACTAACACCAAGTCTAGGTATTGTATCTTGGTTTTTTGTTTTTTTCCTTTTCTACCTATTTTGACCATGACATTCTTGTGTCATTCTCTCTCCCATGTTGTAATTACATACTACTCAGTGGGGTTTAAGACTCAGAGTTGGCTTGAGTAAGGCAGAACTGAGGTAACAAGATCCAGTTTGGGGCAGGGATAAGGTGAGAAATCCGTATCTGGGGCTCAGTTCTGAGCCCAGCCTTCCCTTCCATAGTCTGTCTTGGTGAAGACTTCCCAAAGCATTCATTTAAGGTATTTGCTCTCATTTAATTGTCCCGCCAGTTCCAATGTTTATAGCTAGCTAACTCTCTAATTCCCCTCTCTCCCTTTCTCCCACTTCCTTCCTCTCAACAGTAATGTTGACTTTGCATTTCTAGTAGCCGTGCCACTCAAAGCATATGTGTTTCAGGTAACAGAGTGTCTCAGCCATATCATTCCCCATGAATTGACCATGTCTTCCATTTCTAAAAATAAACATGATGAATGGTAGACTATCATCAATATTATACATGGAGTCACATCCCCAAGTATGTGATCTATCAGCCCCGTAAAGTTAGCATGGATTTCTCCTATAAGTGGGATGCCATGTGAATGTGTATAAGTGTTGGTAGCTATCCCCTCCTAACTGAGCTTGAAGATACTTGTTTCAGCAAGTTTTCATTGTACCTCAGCTCTTTCAAAAAACAATCCCCCTGCCCCTGAACTGTTTCTCTCACAACCCTTGACCATCAAGTACTACCATTTGTTTGCATGTTTTCACCAGATGTTTATGGAAGATAATCGATAAGGCATTGATCATACATTGATAAGGAAAACAGATCTTTGTCTTTGAGATTAAGTCTGATGAGGAAGGCAGATCATGCATGACATGAACCTCCTCCTATGTCAGGGAAGGACAGACTCTCCCTTCCTTTGCATGAAAATTCTCCTGCTAAAGAATGTGAGCTGACTTGGGAGAAGCAGCTGACACCTAACTCCGAGTCTCTGGTATCTCATCAGTGGCTAGATTTCAGGACCAGGAGGGCATGAAGGGTAGGGCATGGAGGGTTTGTATCAGTGGGAACTACCATCACATGTTCTTATAGAAGACCAAAGGAGGGGAAGAGCAAAACTGGCCCAGGAGAAGTATGACCTACTTGGGTTTCATTTTGGAACCAAAATTAGGAAGGGGAGTCTGGGAAGACACATAAAGGAGAGGAAAACCCAAGGATGTGGGGATATGAAAATCATATTGGCTGACTCCTTAGAGAAGTATTTCCCACTTTCCTTCCTTTGAGGTCCCTCGCAGATGTGGCTCTAAGGGAAATGTGATGTGGAACAGGAGAGAAGCCTGAGCAGCTATAGCAGATGCAATGCTTCTCTCGGATTTCCACTTGGGTTGTTTAGATATTTTATGATGCCAAAGAGTAAAAGGAGAAAATCAAAACTTAACCAGATGTATTTCTTTTTAAATTTGTCCTTCTTTGCTTGTTCATCTTACTTGAGGTAGGTCATTATATTTTAATGTCAAATAAAGATGTCATAAACAGTTAGACAACAAATAAAAAACCTATTTAGACTTAAATTATAAAGCCCATGAGCTCAACCACACTTGATGGGATAATTCAGAGCTTAATGTCTCCCCCATTAAATGGTTTCTGCTTCTTTCTCTGTTTATGGCTCCTTTTATATCTTCTGAGAACATGCAGTCATTCTCTATAATAAGCCTCACAGATAAGTTACTTTTGTTCTCCCTCTTCTTTATATCTAGGTTGTACCTAGAATCTGGACAGTCTATAGTACAAGCAAACATAGTGGGCATAAACCAAGGACCATTCTAACCACCCAAATACACAAATATATTCAATCCTTGCAACAGCCCGTGATGTAAAGAACATACTTGCTCAATCGTACAGGCAAAGTATCAGACAGGTTAAGGCATGTACCTCAAATCATTCAGCTAATAAGATGCAAAGTCAGGATTAGAACTCAGGTCTCCCTGGCTGCAAGGGCTGACCTCCTCACTATCACACTTGTCTGCCTCTTTATACTTCAGATACTCCCTAAGTCCTAAAAGTTGGCTCTCCCTGAGGCCAGTCCAGCCAGAACTCAACCTGGAATGTTCTTGTTCCCATTCTCCTTGTAAATCAGCTCAGGCCCCACCTCTCTCAAATACTCTGGATTGATGCCCCTCTCCATTATTACTATAAACAGTAGCATGGCATTATGAAGAGAAAGAAGAAAAAAGAAGCCACAGATGAAATGAGGGATACTGGAGTTGAGCCTCAGGCATGCTCAGCATCTCTGATATTTCCCTGAAGATGCTGAACTTAAATAGAACCCAGTCCGTTCTCAACCTTTGCCATATATTATGTGGTACTGGGGTCATAGTTGGAAGTCAAGGTTTCCTCATTTGGGAAATGAAAAAAATTGCTGCTGTTAGTCTCAGAGGATTTTGTAAGAATTAGACGAGACGATAAACAAATAACTGTCTGGGAAGGTCTTAGAATTAGCCATCTTCATAGCTGTTGGCTCTACTAGCCTGTAGCAAGACTTCTATGAATCCTCACTTCTTCGTGTGAGTCTCTTGGGGGCAGGGATTTCCCATGTACTTCTATACCCTTCACACTAGCATAGAGAGAGAAACACACTAATCTCTAACATAGCACGAAAGGAGCTAACGTTCTGGAGAACACTGGCTATCTTATTTCCTTACACCTTGGTCTCTTCTCCAGTCTTGGAGCTCTTTCTACCCACCCAGTTTCTTACAGATACCTGTTGAGTCATTCCTTCAACACTGGGTGTTTAAGCACATTTTGAAGAAGTTGGACTCTGTTTTATGGGCTTTCTCTCTTAAGTAGGAGGAATTGAAGAAGGGACAATGATAATCCACTGTACTATAGTTTTCATGTTTTTCTTAGCCATAAAAATATCACTGCACACACACACACACACACACATACACACACACACACACACACACACACATGGACATGGACACAGACACACGGATACTGACCAGACCAATTTTTAACAAATGTATCTCTTAAAGCTACAAGTCTCTGAGGAGGAATCTACAAGCTTAGAAACTTGAATCTGCTCTTATAAATTCCTAGGAGGATAGTAAAGAAATATAGAATCTTTCTAGAATCTTTGGGAGCCGTTTGACCAGGATGGTCAATATTATGCAAATATCTTCATATTACATTTAATCCAAACTTCTCTTTTGGCTATGTATTCCGTTGATATGGTTGTCTACATGAAAGTAACAGATATACAAGAATGTTCACTATGGCATGGATTATAATAGTAAAAGCTAGAGATTGCCTACCTAATTCATCAAGATGGGGATATATGAACACGGAGTAATACATTTCCACAGTGGAGACATCAACTGGGAGGACCGATGGAACTCACAGTAAGCATTACAAACATCCAAAATGAACCAGGCATTGTGGTACCAGCACAGTGTAAGGGGAAAACAAGGTTCAAATGGGCAAAGAGCTGTTTGTGTTAGGGGAGGACATGTGCACACAGCTGTATTAACAAACATTTGCTATATATATGAATATATATATGAATATATATATATATTCATATATTTGCATGTATATATACTTGTATATATATGTATACACACATAAATAAAAGAATAAAAATAAAATTTCAAGAAACAATCTGCTTGTTTCAGGTCTTGTTTATTTGTAAAAGGACATTCCTGGAGCACAGTTTGCTCATGTGCTTGTGTGTGTGAAAGGGGCTTTTCTAGATGTCACCTTCTCTGAGGGTGGAACTTACTGATTTCCTAAGTAATGGACATATGAGCCTGATCCAGTTGAGACTCCCTGCTTGGGTCTCAACTCCTAACTCATCCAGAAGTCTTGTTGTTTAATATTAGTATCTTGTAATGGCTATTCCTGCTTGTCAACTTGACTATATCTGGAAGAACTACAATTCAGAATTGGAGGGCTCACCTGTGATCCAGATCTTGGGATCAAGTATTATTGTCCCATGAAATCTGTGTCTTCAACAAAACCCTCTGGGTCTTTTTGGAACATAATTGCTTGTTAGAAAAATAAGGGTTTTAATGACTTACTGCTCAATGAAAGGGTTAGCTATCATCCAAAGCAAAATTTCTGATCTCCAGATTTATAAATGAAAATGTCTCTTCCTCTATTCCCTTTAAAAAGAGAAAGACACTGCCATGAACTTAATTTCACAAGTCACAAACTTGAATGTATCCCGCACTCTCTCTTCCTTCCATGTCCAACAGCATCCAGTCTACTAAGTTCTTCAGATTCTTTTATTCAACTGCTCTATTTAGACCATTAGAGCGAGTATTCTTAATGATGTGAAAACATCCATGATTTAAAAGTTTAAGAAGTAGTAGGTTTGTCAGGAAGTACTTAAATATATGGAAATGGTGTTCTACAATTATTTGATAATTATAGCTATATAATTGACCTTTATATATTTGAAAATTGAAGACATGTCAAAGTAGAAAAAGGACCCAGATAGCACATCAGGACAACCCTCTTGTTTCCGAAATGGAGTAGCCTGGACTATGTGCCAGCTAGATTTCAGGATGAATCTACAGGTGACTGCTCTGGTATACTTTTTTTTTTTTTGGCTCTGCATATTGAAAATCGTGTCTATTATAGTTATTTTGCCCTTGTCCCATCACTACATATTAGAAATTCTGGGATAGAATATTTACTTATCTTTTTCATTCACAGATTTTTAGCCACAATGGAGCTGGATCCAAGGATTTTTATCTGTATCTAATCTGGGATGGAATAGCATATCCTATGCTTTGAGCTTGATGTAATGTTGGATAGGGGCTATAGGAATCTTGGGATGTAAATGGTTTCTCCTACCTATCTACCTATCTGTCTTCCATCTGTCTGTCTGTTCATCTGACCATCCATTAATCCATCCATCCATCCATCCATCCATTATCTATCTATCATCTATCTATCTATCTATCTATCTATCTATCTATCTATCTATCTATCTATCTTTCTATCATGTACCATCCATGTGTGGAAAATAAGAGTAAATTATAGCTAGAGAACACTATGGTAGATAATAAAAATGACCCAAATTTCCACGTATTGATAATTCCTCCATACTAATTTGGGATGTGAATTTCTTCCTCTTTGCATCCATGGGCAACATCTATTATCTTCACTTTGTAAATTGGAACAGCACTTATGATTTGTTTTAAAGAAACAAAAAAGTGAGAAAAGTGATCTCAGACATGGGTCTTCATTTACATTCTTAGCAGCTTGGGTTGTTGCCCCAAGTCTGACAAGGTGAAGAGGCTGGAACTAGTCTCTCTGAAGATGAGGCAATAAGAGGAAAGGAAAGAGCTGACACCAAATGTCAGATGAGCAAATGAAGAGCTACAGCCATGCATTGGTTTCATATGAATCCAGCAGATGAGGCCAACATAATTGACAATAGGGTGACTGCTGTTTAAAGCCAGTGAGTTTTGTAGTAGATGTTTTCAGAGCAATAGCTAGCCAATGGGCCTTCTCTGATGGTTACAGTTATATTACTTCATGATACAAAAAAGTAAAGGTTAATCTCTTCAAAATAAATATTTCAGGAAAGTTCCTTAATTAGAATTTTAAATAGAGATTTCTATTTTAGCAAAGAGAAGCAAAGGTGATACAGCTAACTGTCACTTAAATTATGCCCTCAAATTAATGAAAAGCTAACTAGGAACAAAGCAAGCAATTAATTTTTTTTACGTGACAAGGCCTATTTTGAGAGTTTTCCGGGTTTTAGGCAACTAATTTTTTTTTTTAATCTTAAGAGTGCTTGTTAGAGAAAAAGAATGAGGGGATTATCATCTCAAATATATAATAGTCAAAGTTCAGACAGGTAAAGATTTTCAAGCCTCTTTTAAGGATTAATGCAATAAGCTACTAGAATAGTAGGGCTTTAAAAAATTCAAATAGTCACTCCTAATTGTGCTTCATGATAGAATCTTTATTGAGAGTTATATATGGATTAAAAAATCTGCTCTTGAGGCTCCTGGCTAAAGATGGGAAATGAAGCACTTGCCTTCAACTTGTGACTTCTTCCAAACCCACAATCCAATAGTAGCACATGCACGTGTGACTAATTAGGAGCTCAAGCTCGAGGACGCTCCAAATACCCAGGTGAATGCAAGCAATTGAAACAGAAAAGAAACAATTCTGGAAGTGAGAAGCTGAGTCGAAAGCCAGTGGAAAGCCTCATCAGCAAACTAGAAAAAAAAAAAAAAAGCAGAGTAATACTAGAACATGAAGACAAGGTTGAAGACTTTGCACTCAAAGACAAAAATGAGGGAAAAAGAATAGATGGATAGAGTATACTCAATTTCTGTGACACTTCTAAAGATCAAACCTATAAAACCAAGAATAAACGAGGAGCCAAAGTTACAGGTTATAAGCTTTAAAAAAGTCTATCTCAAAAAAAAAAAAAAAAAAAAAAAAAAGAAATTTCTTAGATCCTGGGGAAGACATTGTTGATCTGGTATAGGAAGCTACTTAGAGCCTCAAATAGATGTGATGGAAAAGAATCTCTCTGTTATATAGTACAAGTGGCAGAAGTACCAAACTAAGGAAAAATACCAAAAGCTGAGGGGAAAAAAAGCGACATTCATTTATGAAATCAAACCTGTCAGAATAACATCAGATTTCCCAGCAGATACTAACAGCCTCTCTCTCTCTCTCTCTCTCTCTCTCTCTCTCTCTCTCTCTCTCTCTCTCTCTCT
>NC_034598.1:85838945-85859489 GCF_900095145.1 Mus pahari | reverse complement strand
TGTGTGTGTGTGTGTGTGTGTGTGTGTGTGTGTGCGTGTATGAGCTGTGCTAACTTAGATTGCAGATTACACCAATGTCCTCCAGAATCAATGGAGAAGTAAAGACTTGCCAAGAAAAGCATATGCTGACAGAACACTGGATGATACCTTAGAAAATTTATACCTAGAAGAGAAAGCAAGAAAAACATAACCTTTAAAGCATGGGAAGTAGGGGGAATGATGAAGTCTCGGCAGAAGGAAATGGGACTTTAGCTCATTTGTAGAGCACTCGTCACACATGCAGGAGGCCATGGGTTCAATCCTCAATACAGCCAGAAGGAAAAAAAAATGAGCATATCTCATAAGTATAGATCAACCGAGGGGAAATAGGAAAGAGCTGGACAGTACTGACTCAGAAAACCATCAAGTTTCTGTGTTAAATAAAGGAGAAAGCAATGAACATAGATCATTAAAAGGTACACAGAGGGAGAAAATACAACAAAACAATAGGCATTTGTATATAACTTACATTAGCAACCCTGGCTGTAAATAGTCCTGGTTCTTCTAGTAACCGTTCAGTCTGGCTGGGTCACATTAGTATCCAACAAATTCCTGCTTGCAAGAAATTCATCTCCCCAGCAAAACATACACACACAGAAGGTAAAAAGGCTCAAAGGCTATTCCAGCAAACTAATTCTGAAAACAGACAGGAGTAGCTATATTCATATCCAATAAAACAGACTTTTAAAGTCAAAATTAGTCAGATGATACAAGTATGATTTTATATATTGCTGAAGGGAACAGTTTCTCAAGAAAATATAACAATCATAAACACATATGATCTGAATATTGTAGAATTTACTTTTATGAAGCAAACACCATGGAATATAAAGTAATGATTGGTCCAACACAGCAATAATGGGAGACTTCAATACCCCACTCTTACCAGTAGAAGAGCATCAAAACAAAATGCTCACAAAGAACCAAATGGATCCAGTAAACACCAATGGTGCACCATACTCAATAGCTGAAGGATATACAGTTTTTTCCACTAACACATTGAGTTTTCCTCAAAATGTCATTTTTAGGCCTTAAAGCAAGTTTAAAGAAACACACCAAAGGACTGGAGAGATGGATCACTGGTTAAGAGCACTTGGTCCTCTTGTAGATGATCCAGGTTTTGTTCCCAGCATCTATATGGTGGCTAACAACCATCAGTAACTCAAATTCTAGGTCACCAAATGTCCTTTTCTGACCTCCATAGGCACCTGGAACTCATGTGGTGCATATATGTATATGTGAGCAAAACCCTTATACAAATAAAATAAAATAAAATAAAATAACGAATAAGTCTAAAAAATATTTTAACCCTTTTTCTAAAGAGACACACTCAAAATTGAAGTAATTTTTGCATCATATCAAATCATAGTTAAAAAGAAGAAATCAACTGTTAGAAAAACTAAAGCAATTATATTTAACAACATGGAAACCAAATAATAATAAATTTCTTAGTAACTGAAGTTATAGTTGAAATAATAGAGCATTAAAAATTCCTAGAATTGAATTAGAATCAGAATGCTGCATATCAGAACCTATGGAGTCCAAGGAAAGCAGTGTTAAGAGGGACATTTATCGCTGTAAGTGCCTATAGTAAAAGCAGGGAAACCTCAAATAACTTAATGATGTATCACTGTCTTTAAGAAATAGGAACAAGTCAAATTCTCAAATACCAGACAGAAATATATAATAAAGGGCAGAACAGTAATAAATGGAAGGAACTCAAAACAGCAGCACAAAGATCCATCCAGATGTTGGGTTTATTTTGAAATGACAAACAAACATTGACAAATTTTAGGCCAACTAGCTTGGAAGAGAAACAGGCAATCTTGTAGGACCATTTCACAGTCCAGGATCTAAGTAATTTTAATTTTACTTAGAGGGCGACAGGGAGGGAGGAAGAGAGAAAGGGACAGAAGGAAAGAATGAGGTTTCTTAGTTGTATATTTGCCCAAGATATCTAAAGTTATAAGATCCTTTCCTCCTTCTGTGTTGCCTCATCTAGCCTTAATAGGAGAGGAAGTGCCTAGTCTTATTACAACTTGATGTCATGGCTGATTGATATCCACGGGAGGCCTGCCCCTTTCTGAAGAGAAGCAGAGGAGTAGGTGGGGAGAGGGTCTGGGAAGAAAGGAAGAAGGGGACCCTGCAGTCGTGATGTAAAACAAATAAAATAGAATTATTTTGAAAACTAAGACGCCTACTGTGATATACAGTCAGAATTCTCCCAGTAACTAGTGCTGCTTTTAAGACTCAGTGTTTTATACCATTGATTAGACAGACTGAGGCTGGCTCTAACTGGAAGGGGACTCTATGGAGATTATTGATCTACCTCCCTGGATAGACAGAATCTACTTTTTTACAAGCCTCTAAACATATTTGATCTAGCCTATAATATTTTCAAAATCGCTTGGAGCTTCCGGTGGTTTTTTTTTTCCTCCTAAGAAACACAGACCTGTTAAAACATTAAGATGGGGAGATGACATCAAGATGGAATCTAGTAATATCTACTTTCTCAGTATATGTTAAAAGCAAGCAGCATTTGGGGTAAGCACTATTTATTTGAACTTAGAAACTCCTGTAACCATCAAAGTCAGTGGTTCTCAAACTTCTTAAAGCTGTGACACTTTAATACAGCTCATGTTGTGGTTAACCCCAACCATAAAATTATTTAATTGCTATTCCATAACTTCATTTTTTGGTACTGTTATAAATCATAATGTAAATGTCTGATCTGTAGAACGCCTGCTATGCAACACCTGTGGGTTGAAAGACTCTATTCTAAATCCTTATTTTTGAATAAAGACAAGAAAACCACTCATGTCATAAGGGTACTTGAGGAGGAGGAAATGGCGGGCGGGGTGTACCTGTGGACACATTGTTTTATCTATGGTAATATAATGATTTTACTAAGAGATTTCGATTCGTTACTTCCTGTAAGGATAGTTGACCATTACAATTCAAAGACTTCCAGATCAATCTGTTATTTTGAAATCAGGTCCTGTGATTTTTTTTCTCTTAATGAAGTATTTTCAGATGCACAAATGCACAGAAACAAAAATAATATGAAGTATGCTTAGGCAGGTCTCAAAAAAAGCCAGCAGTCAAATTTGGTATCTAAATCACTCATTTATATAACATTGTAACATGACTTGATCAATGGTAAGCTCTGTTATTCCCATAAATTTGGGAGCTGTTTTTCAAATTGGAATGGGTTTAAGGGACCTTTTAAGGATCATTTTCTTTGGTGTATTCTAATGTGTTTTCTGGAAGAACAAGAGCACACAAGGTTCTCTTCTCTGTATGTAAACATAACATGTGACAGTAGGGAGAGGTTGGCAAACCATTTGGTTAGTTCAATAGATATTTTAAAGAGTCACATACTTAACAAGAGAGCATTTCTCAGTCAGGCCAGAGGTTGGAAATCTGTCGGTAATTCATAGTATTTTTAACTTGGGCCTAGTGTTCTGAAGAACTGGGAGGTAGATTATAATTTAGATCCTAGAAGAGATAGAGTCATGAAGAGGAATTAAAGGCAGGGGAGGATGAAAGAATGCAACAGAAGAGAGAAGAGCAGAGGGACAGAGAGTGTTGCCTCTTAAGCTGCTAATGTGTCAGATCTATCTTACCTTTAAGACTGGGCCACAAAAAAGATGTGTGTGTGTGTGTGTGTGTGTGTGTGTGTGTGTGTGTGTGTGTGTGTGTGTGTGTGTGTGTGTGTGTGTGTGTGTGTGTGTGTGTGTGTGTGTCTGTGTGTCTGTGTGATTGTTATTATTTGCATATCACATTCCATTGACACCATTGACAAGGATGGCATTTATTGAGCATGTACCTGCCCTGTGTTACTGGCTTTCACATTATTTACTGCAACGAAAGCTCATAAAGCTGTGTTGTGATATGCAGAGCGGGTGCCAGGAGTCCTCATCCAAATGACTGAAGAGTCTGGCTTTGAACCAGAGTTTATTTAAACTTAACCAATAGTGGAAAGTGTGATTAATTTATCTTGGCCCACTATCACCCCAGGCCTGCCACTGAACTGAACTGAATGCTGACTAAACTGGTTAATATGACCAATGAGAAGTTGCTGTATTCAAGTTTATGAGAGGTTAGTTTTAGTTAGTATTTAAATGAAAATCAGAATGAAAAAAAAAAAAAGGACTTTAAAAAAAATAATCTGTAAAGTAAGTTTGGAAACAAAAGGCAGTTTTCTATTTAATCTTAGACCAGAAAAATACAAATAAGACTGACCCTTGGCCTTCTGCCAATTAAACTGCAACTGAAATTCAGTCAATAGCAGTATGCTACTTAAATACTCTATGCTGTTGACAGGGTATAATTTAGTAGTCAGTGACACAGACAGTGGTGTCCACCTCTGTCCAGTCTTGGATATGGATCTTGGTTTTGTTTCCCTTTGCTAAAGCCCAGTTGTCCCAAGGGATGACGCAGGGATAGATCTGTCTGATCCTTTATATTGCTGGGAGCAGCAAAGCCATAGAAACTCTGCCATGTGCCTGCAGCAGTTGGAATTTGGTAGCATTTTTTTTTCTCTGATCATTCTGTTTCCATCTTTCCCGTTTCTGCTATTTTCAGGGCAGTCTCTAACTATTCTAGGTATAGTGAAAATATCCCTGCCTTAGCTCTTCTTTCCATTAAAGTTTATTTTAAATTATTTACAATGGGGGTATACATAAAGAATTGAATTAAAAATTTTATCTTTGCAATAGACATTTTTATTTTAACCAGGATGGCTTCACTCAAACAATGAAAGTCTCAATTACAAAATTATAGGTATTAGGGAGTACACTGTTTATTAAGGTATCTCTGGGACTTCCCTCGAGCTTTGCTGTGATTTGCTTTTTGAGTGTGGGTACTACATGGAGATTATAAGAGAACAATGCAGGCACTACTGCTCACTGGCCTACCCGTTCCTGCTGATGCTGCCCTAGCTACAATATCTTCAACTTGGAAATGGACATTGAATCCAGATTCCAGCTTTCTGAGACAAGCATTTCCCAAACTGGACTCCCTTCTCTGTGTTCCTTGCATGTTGGAACGGGCAGGATAGCTTCTTCTCTTTGGAGTTCTGGGGCTCAGCTCCCTCCTTCCTGTCTGGTCCTTATCATTTAGTCTCTCAGTCTCTCAGCCTCTCTCAGTCTCTCTCTCTCTCTCTCTCTCTCTCTCTCTCTCTCTCTCTCTCTCTCTCTCTCTCATCCCATGAGCCTTAGGGGCAGTTGTGGCTTCAGTTCCTACAGTTATTATTTGTGTGACCTCAATGTTTCTTTTGTGATGCTGAATCTGCCCAACTCCCCACATTAACATCTATCTTGTCTACCACCATGCTTCCTCTTCCTGAATAGAATACCAACGTGATAGGAAGCTATGAGTAGAAATACTCATACTCCAGGGATAGATGTTTTTTTCTCTTTCACTTCTAAATCAGAAACCACAAGAGCAGCATCTCTCTTACCCTTCCTTCTTGCTAATCTAATGGAACACAGACACAGTCTAGGCGGTTGCTGGCTTTGATTATTGTTTGTCTCTTTATCGATCTGCATGTGGAGTCAGAGTCTCCTTCTGTAGCCCAGGTGGATATCAAACTCCCGCCATTCCTCTTTTCTCACTCTTCTTCCCAGGTCCTGGAATTACAGGCAAGGGCCAGTAGGACTAATCATTCCTAAAGTTGAATTCTGAAATATCCTGATTGAAAGTCTAATTTCTACCTTAGAGAAGTTTTCTCTCTTCTGTTGAAGTTCCTTTTTCCTAAATTACACTAGGAGGTTAAAAACAGAGAAAAATCATATATGACATCATCTGAACCCTAAAAGAGGTCACAGACTAAGGCATTATATAAGCGTGACATGGCAACAGTAATTAACTTGGGGTGTTCTATGAATATTCCGATCCCCAGTGCATTGCTTTTTCTCATGACAATCACATGCCCTGTGACATGTAATCCTCTTTCCTAGAGGGAGAGTGCAATTCCTCACCTTGTTCATACAATCCCTGGCCATAACACTTGTTTTGGCTTATGGACCACGAGTTGAAGTGATAATGTGATATTGTTCTTTGCCATGAAAATGCATTTCTGAGATGCAGATTGCTTCTTCAGTCAGGCACTGTAATAAAAATGATATTTGAAGCAAGCCACACCTGAGTATCAGCTAATATGTTATGTGAGGAAGAAACAATCATTGGGAGAGCCCATTGAGATTAGAAGCTTAACACTTACTGCAGCAGAACCTAGTAGAACCTGACTGAGTCAACCTTTAACCCAGAGAAGATAATCCTATGAGTTAAAGCCTAAAAAGGATGGATTTTTTCTCCCCTCTGGTGGAAAAGCCATATCAATAAATAAAATGAAGAAGGAGAAAAACAAATGAGACTTGTGTGTTGGGAGGAATAATAAAGGAGGAAGGAAGGCTGAAGGATGGAAGAAAGAAGGTTGGTATGGAAGGGTATTTGTGTCAGAGATAAGGAAAAGGTATGCCCAAAGAAGGGAGGGCATGAAGGAGGGAAAGGGATTATAAATGACTCTTAAGAAAAGCCGTAGAGCATTTTGAATGTATTTCACACAGCCTCTGGCCAGTGGGTGCTTTCCGTCACAGATGGGTAGTATATAGGACAATATGAATGCGACATGTCGGATGCTCTGTGCTAAACTGTTACCTTTATCAAAGTTTTGTAAGATTTTGTATAACAAAAGGTCAAAAAATTTAAAATATAATAAAAAGTAAATAAACTATTTAAAAATAAAAATAGTTGCCTTGGAAGGATGGCTGTTCTTCCAAGGTTGTCCTTTATATCTCTTGAGAAATGCAGATAAAACACTGGAACTCCTTTGTAGTCATTCTGGATGCTGCATTGTACTTTGTCCACTATACAGACACACATAATTGTGTTCTGATATAATCAGATTCATAATAATCATCTACAAATGCCAACAAGCTCAGAAGGATAATATCATGTGCATAAAACATAAGACATTTCATAAAGAAGATGACACATGAAGTCTTTGCTGAAGAGAAAATACTGCATCAGAAAGAAATGAGAGTGTACCTTACAGGAAGGATGAACATCCAATGAATGTTTAGAAAACTTCTATGTCTGTATTGTGAAAATGTATACCATTGAAAGCTGAGGGAAGAGAGTAAGAAATTGAAAAAGCAACTTTCTATGTCATGTTAAGAAGTTTGAGCTTCATTCTGAAGTCCCAGGAAAGACATTGAAAGGTGTTAAACAAGAAAGCAGTGCTTCATCATGGGTATCACTTAGTACTTGGTATGGTAGTATATGGCCAAAGGGACCAGGGATGTGTATTAAAATCTTGCCCACACTGATCTGAGAATCTGGGAGGAAGGAGGGTGCCTCCTAAATGTGCAAAGGTGTTGCATGCATCAGTGGCTGTTGTCTCGCAAATGATCTGTGACATTAGTAGGCAAATGTGTCAGTGAGGAAAAACAGGAGAGCAAGAGAGATGAGGAGCAACATGGCTATTGGAATACAAACACACCCTAACTATAGACTTTTAATCCCACACAATGAAAGTAAAGTTAGTTTGTAGAAAGAAGTACCCATGTTTGAAAGTAATTTATGTCCTACTCTCGTGAGAAAAGAGAGAAAAGAGAGGTTACTTAAGAGAGAGCAGTGCAGACAGAGAGAAGAAGAAAGGGTGGTTTTACAGAGACAGGTTGCAGAAAGAGAACAAGCTAGACACAGGTGAAGACAGAACGAACCAGAGAATGAGAAGGAGTCAGAAAATTAGAACATATGGTCAAAAGTTAGTATGAAGCCAAGTAGAGCAATTTAGTCAAGCTGAAAGAAGCCAGTTTGAATTAGTCAGCATGTAGAGAAGTTTTGAGTCCAAAGAGCTGAGTTGACCAGCCATCCAGGGTTCAGAAAGAGCTAGAAGGTGTGAGCTTATTCAGCAGTAGGTTTCAAAGACCAAAAACATTTTAGGCCCAGATAATATTTCACAAGGGTTAGAAGCTTCGAGGACTAGGCCTAGGTTAGCAGACAGAGTCAGTATGTCTCTGAGAAGACAATTACATCAGATGAACAAAAGATACTTTTACAAGACATCCTAATTGTGTAAGAGTTTGTGGCCATTTCCAAGATGGGGATGGCGGTGAGTTCAGAATGAGAAGCAAAGGCCAAAAAGATTTGCTGGTGATGCTGATCAGTATGGAAGGTGACAGAATAAAATCTAGGCAACCTATAGTGGTTACATCCTTACTCTTGAGTGGGAAACAAAACTGGTGGCTTATGTATAGTGTCCAGGGTGAGGAATTGGGGCTATGAAGACCCTAGGTGTAAAAGCATTTCTAAGATGAAGTTCTGGGTCACTGGTCATTGAAATAATCACTATCTGCAACATTTCTGTATTTAACACCTCTTTCTCAACTGTGTTTCTGCAGTTATTGATACCCCTGCTGAAATAGATTGTTTGTTCTTCATGATCCACAGGAGCATGGAGCATGGGCTTCCACGTGGTGAGAAACAATCTTTTATAACACATCTGGAAATAACATATTATTCGTTATGTTGTGTGTATGTGATAGAGAAGGTATGAGAAAGGAGAAAAGGAAGAGTGGAAGAGAGGGACATGGAAGACTTCCATGACAACTCCTAATTCCAGCCCAACTTCCGCACTGTAACAGCCTAAACAGGAAGCCATCAGAGAGAATGCTTAAAAACTGTGATAGGATGTTGAAGTGTTTCTGTGCACAGTAGATGGTTTCTAGCAGGGGAAAAGGAGGGGAAGACTCAACTGTATTTAAGGAGCAGGCCACTGAAGAGTTTTACCATGCCCCGATAAAACAAAGTGGATGGGTTTTTGTTTGTTTTGTTTTGCTTTGTTTTACTTTGTTTTTGGCTGTGTGTAAATGTGATCAGGGTGCATTGTGTGAGCTCCTCAAGGAGTTAATTAAAATATCATGTTAGAAAAAAATAGATTCATAAAACACAAAAACAGATGGTTTTTCAAACATTAAGATAATTCACCTATCTTCAGACCCCCCAGCCGTCCAAAGCTTTGCTTTTCCTATATGATTAGGTGATACCTTTGATCCTTAAACTTAAGTTGTATGTCATTAGGCTCTACTGGAAAGGAACCACATGATTTTCAGAAGCACAAGCCTTAGGCCTTATGGCTTGCTTCACTGTCATGTCAGCTTAAAACTTTCAAGAGCACAGCCACGTCCCCTGTGCCCCTGCAGAGCAACCTCAATAGCATGCATATCGAGGATCCTAATGCCAGAAAGGAATTGCAATAAAACAAGTGTCCCGAGACTGCTCTGTGTCACTGGGGTACCAAAAGAACATTAATCCTACTGAAATCAATCTTGTATCTCATTGCCTAAAGGATTCTCCTAAGACTTTCGATCGATGAAAAGAAGAGAAAAACTCCAAATGCCATGAAAGGAAAATTACAGCAGAAAGTATTTGCTCTAGCAATCAATATATTCAGATATCTATGCTGTGAAGATTTAAGAGACAACTCAGAATGTAGTACTAATACATATGAACGTATCTGAAATGCTGAGGACCAAGTTCATTTGAAGTGATTCTATTCCAGTTCAAGTCAGAAAGTCTCCCGAGCACCTTCATCACACCCCTGGCCTATAGGTCCCACTGCTGCTGCCACCAAGCTTTTCCTTTATCCCCAAACCTTGGCATTTTGTGGACTGGCTATGCAAGGGTGGACTCCACATATGCATGTCTGCATCCTAATCTCTAGAATTTGTCAATCTGTACGGTAAAGAGGAATTGTGTTGCAGATAAAATCAAGGGTGTTCATTGGCTGACTTGAAGGCTGAGGATGCTATGGTTTAAGTGGGGTTTGAGAACCAATGTCATGATATTAAAAAAGTGTCTGAACCTTTTAGAGGAGGTCTTGAGAAGTGGCAGTGGAATGGTTCTCATGAGAGTAGGTTGTTACAAAAGAACAAACCTGTTCTTTCTCCATTACCTCGAGTTTTCTTCACTACCATGTGTCTAGATATTACTCCATTACTAAGATACCCTCGACTGGAAGCCAACTCTAGGTCTTGGATTTCTAGAACTGTGAGCTAAATGAATCTCTCTCTCTCTCTCTCTCTCTCTCTCTCTCTCTCTCTCTCTCTCTCTCTCTCTCTCTCTCTCTCCTTTCTCACACAGATTCAGGCTCAGTTATCTTTTTACTACAATATAAAGCAGACTAAGACAGGGATATTCTTCTGAGTTTTCCAGGTGGACCTAATGTAATCACAGGGATACCTAGAAATGGAAAAGGAGGACAAATATCAGCGAAGAAGAGTTGATAACAGAATCCAGGTCAAAATGATGTAATGCTTGAGGGGGAGGGGCATAAATTAGGAATGCCACAGCCCCTAGAAGTTAGTGAAGGCCAAGAAATAGATCTGCTCTGGAGTCTGCTGACATACTTTGATTTGATCTCTGTGATACTCATATGAGCTAGATATGGTCATTACCCACATTTTAAATCAGGAGAAACATGGAGGTAAAGAATTCCTGAAGACTTATTTAGATACCATTGATTTCAGGGTATGGATCCTGTGAAGCTAGGCTCTCTGGCTCAGTCCTGTCCTCTTGTTCCTATATAGGAATTGCCTATAGTAGATATACCAAATTAGCACTGATCTCGTTGTTGGAAATGAGAAAATGTATCGGTGTAGTCTTTGAAGGTGACAGTTCAACATGAGTATCCAACAATTTGTGCGGTGAATAGTTCTTGGCGGATATTCTTGTCTTATGCATTGTACTAGTTTATAATTTGTACCTGATTGCCCCTAACTCTAAGAGGATATAAACTAAAGAAATGTATCAATGCTGGCAATGGTAAACATAAGGAAAAATGGGGAAATATTCCTATCTGTACCTAGCATACTTTTTAAAAGCCAATTCAAAAATAGACCCATTTCCTGAAAAACTCTGCATATGCATTATGAAAAGTAACAGGACTCTCATCTCCTTTTTCATATCTAGTACCCATAGAAAATCTTTATTATAGGTATTGACCTTACAAAGCAATTGTCTCAAGGATGTTTCTGCTAATGCCATTTTCATTATAAAGGGCAGCGGGCTACTTAAGCAGAGAAACATCCTCAGGAAAGAGGTGAAGAGGAATAAATTAATGCTTAAATGGACTTGTCTACCACAGTCAAACCAGATTCTTATGGTTTCTAAAAATAGGTTTCTTAAAGAGGATAGAACAAATTATATCTGATCTTCAGAATGACTGACAGAAAGTAAAGGGGTCAGGGTGGCTTCTCTAGGAAAAAATATAGATGCTGAGCTCTGAAACTTGGCACAATTCACAACCATGTTATATATTGAGAATCTAAAGAAAGCTGAGAGTCGAATGATGGTTACTAAAGCCTGAGAGAGTAATGGGAAAGAGGGATTGGAGAGGACAGTGAACAAGCACAAGCTGTTTCTGCATACTCTGCTCTTGACAGTGGGATGAGAATAGTTAGAAATAATCCACAGGCTAACTCACAAGAGCTATGAAAGAGGCTATTGGATGTACTTATCAATACATCATATGAATTTACAGTGAATATGATATTGACTGCCAACAACTGAATAAGCGTAGGTGCCATGTGCCGACACAGGGAATGATAGAGGTGGTCCATGTGGAGAAGAACCTTCAGGTGAGTGTGCGGTCTGCTGATTCCAGAGCACCTGTTCTTCATCCACACATTCTGTTATCAGTTTTATGTATTCAGTTATTTTTCTCACTGAACAAATCACAGTAAGCATTTACTATGGGATTTGAAAATGGTGGAACTGGTAGTTTGAGAGAAAGCAATGAAAACATACCACACTAACCAAGGAAAAGAAAGATGTCACCAAGACATGGAAGGTTGCAGTGTACTCAAAATCAACAGTAGATACCGTGGAAAGTTTTCTGGGAGAAATGCCTTTAGTAGATCCTGAAAGATGGGAGTCTAAGGGAAAGGTTACTCCAGGTAGAAGGAAGAACAAGTGTAGGAGGGAACAGAAAAGTAGAAGGTGACTTAAAGAGGTCAGAGCTCAGCACAGCTAAAACACATGTATAGGAGACAGATGAGGGAATTATTGAAAGGGTGTTTGATTTTTAAGACACTTTCCTATTTTGATCATGAGTCATTAAAGTTCCAGTTCTACTTTATATGCCACATTCATGATTGCAATTCTCATCATTCTCATCATTTGACTCCAGCAAGAACACAATGAGAAAGTTCTGCAAAGTCGACACATCATGTGAGTCCTTGGTATGCATGGGGAAAGCTGGGATCATGCAACAGCTCCCAGAACTCATTAAACAGCTATTTCTGATTAAATTAAGCTCATTAATATCATCCTCAAAACATCTTTAGGGAGTTTTGTTTTCTAATTATACCAGTAACTGTTTTCAAGTTGGCAGCCAACATTCTTCACATCTTACTTTTACACACCAATCCAAGGGATGTTACCCATGTGGCGCAACGATTTTTAAACAAAAAGAAATTCTCACCACCCATAATACTTCAGGACCATGATTAATTTTTTATGTTCCATTGGCATGATAATAAATGCCTCTGTTCTTTTGGTTCTCCTGAACTCTGCTCCTTATGTTTATTTCAGCTGCCTCTCTCCCCCCCCCCTTTTTTTTTCAGTTGTCCTCCTTCAAGTCTCATTTTCAGCAAGTTGGTCCCCGTTTTTGAACAACAATGCTGGACCCTCTGTGTACCCTATAATCATATTCTCATAAATACTTACAGAAACCTACTTGTGGTTTCCCAAACACTCCACCATGTTTAATGTCTGTGCTCTTTCCTATATGAACCTCTCATCTTCTTAGAATATATTTCCTTCTTTACCTAGCTGGTCACGTCTATATCCATGTGAATCATTTTCTTTGTAGTCAACTTCCATCACTTGCTAATATCTTTCCAAATATGGAGCACTGCCATGCCCCTTTTAAGATGCACCTACTGGGCTAGTTGCAGTTGTTTAACGTATAGTATATATTACCAGGCTACAGTCAAGACTGTGTTATTTGGTATATACTCGGATAATGCCTGGAAAGGTGCAGACATTGAATTAGTGACTGCTGTACTAATATTCATCCACTGACTTGATTTGCAAATGTGTCAAAGGCTTCTCAAGTATGTGAGACTGTGGAGTACTACTATCATCATATGCTCTCATACTTTAATTGTTATATATTTAAAAACACTTACCAATATATTATCCTCACTTATGATCTCTAGTAACACTGGTTTGTATCTAGATGATTCTAAGTTTGCGAGACTTGGTGAATAACATTATCTAACACAAGGGTATGAGGAACATGCAGGTGAGAAGACTTGGTGGCATACCTTTCAGTCCCTTAAAGTAACCTAAAACTTCCATAGTCCATATAGTTCACTAATTACTCCCATCCATCCATCCATCCATCCATCCACTTATCCACTCCATCCATCCATCCATCCACTTATCTACTCCACTCCATCCATCCATCCATCCACTTATCCACTCCATCCATCCATCCATCCACTTATCTACTCCACTCCATCCATCCATCCATCCATCCATCCATCCATCCATCCATCCATCCATCCATCCACTTATCCACTCTATCCTTCCATCTACACATCTATCCATCTATTCACGCACCTATCCATGCATGTACCCATTATCAAAACTTTGAGCTCCTTCTACACTGTGCCATGCATGCTTTCAGTCAGCTAAGAAGCAAAGGCAAAATGTGGCAGCAAATCAGTCTCCACTTGTGAAGGATTAAAACAACAATTACTTGTCTAAAAGACCTTCCAGGATTTAAACTAAATGCAAAAAAACAAAACAAAACATAACAAAACAAAACACAACACAACAAAACACAACACAACACAACATGCCTGCTTTCATCTCCTTGGACAAAATACCCAGAGATCCTGATCTCTGGATTAATAGCGAGTACTATCTGATTACTGATTTCCATGGAGGCTTTGGGGCTATGAGCTTCATGTTTTATATGTTGAACTAATGAGGCTGGGTTGGTATCAATCAGACCTGTGGGAATGCAGGGCTTGCCTGTTTCACAGGCTTTCCCATGGCTTCCATTGCATTGCATTGATCTTTCCCAGCAAGACACATTTTGATGCAGACCATCTATCTATGCATCATTTTCCTTCTCTCCTTTGCTCCCGCAGTTTAATTGATTTTCTGTTGCTAAACATGCACTCACCATGCAGTCCCTGCACCTCTTGACAACTGTCATTTGGTTTACATTTTTTAAAATAATCAAAATTGGCAACCCATTTTTTAAAAAAGGATCTGTCAGCCCTTTCTGCCTCTCAGGTAAGTCATATTTACTGAAGCCGTCACTACACTGGGCACAGGGATGGTCAGGAAATTCAAAGTCTGTCTGAATGTAAGCTGGAATGACCTGACTAATGTTCTCTTTGGGAGACCCGGGAGTCCACCGCCTGTTGTTTACAGCCTTTGGTATGCTTTCCTCTGCCTCCACCTACCCTGCCTTCCATCACCTCCCCCCACCCCAAGGAATCTTAGGAAGTTCGGAGCAATTCTTGATCACCATTGGAATTCTTTCCAGGCTATTACTCAGCCAACTTTTTCTTTCTGCCTACATGCCCAAAGTGACAAATTACTGTTGTGAGACTGATAGATGAGCTGGCAAGTAGGCTGCCAGGTAACATAGCTCTTCCTGTGATAACTTGGTGAAATGCTGAACGAAAAGAGAACTCAGTGGCAAACTGTGATAAAAGCAAGCAAAACAAGGGAAACCTTTACTCCGCATGAAAGGTTTAAGCCACTTCCTCTGTCTGGACTCTGAGCACTGGGAACTGACAGATCCACAAGACAGAAAGACCCTGGGTCTCTGAATTGCTGTGGAAAGGATTATTTACCAATCATGGATATAAAATCAAAACAAAAAAAAAACATTGGGTCACTTTAAGCCACCTGAGATGGTAGGATTGTTGTTACAGCCTCCCTTAATTGATAGAAAAAAAAAAGGACAGGGACAAAAGAGTCAAGAGGAATGGCCTCTACATTGTCCCTCCCACAGGGCAGAGGCTCTATCATGCTGTACATCCTTAGTAAGATGCTGGCTTTCCCACAGAACACTCACTGATGGATCCTTTGCTGGCTGAAAGGGGCAGTGTAGCAGTCATTCTCTTCCAGATCTGGCAGTGTCTCCTTGTCCAGCCTCATTGGCTTCTTGGGTAACCATCTCCGGAACCTGCTTATTTGTTTATCGATCCTGTGGCACATGGAAGGCAAGATCAAAGAGTACATCACGTCAGCATCACTCTGAAACACAGGAGCCATAAGGATGACTCCACATCCTCCACAGATCCTCACTATTCTCACAGCAGCCTGTTTTTCAGATGGAGAGAAGAGAGCCAGGAACCTGATCATTCGTTCAGGTTCGCCTAAGTGGCCTCAGCATTGCTATCTTTGAACAGATTTGAATTACATATTCACTTACTCGTTCATGAATGATCAAATAGTTACAAGACTGGAAGGCTCAGCAAAGGAAGTAGGGAGCCCTTTACACATAAGCATAGAACACTACATTTTGTAGAGGTTAGCCACTCATCTTGTGTCTAGAAAATGTGAGCTCAGAGAAGCATTTTATCTGTTCCTAACTTGGGGCTAGGGCAAGGGGACATTGTGACTGTTCAGAGAACTTGCTGTCATGGATTCTATTCCCTGACTGTCACACATTCCCTTACTAGATAGCAGACACATAGCTGGCTCCATCGCTTTCATTGTGCTTTTCAAATGGCTTCCATGGTTCTCCAGGACCTGGGGTAACAGGACGCAGGCGTCACTCTGGCTACCATGCACCAAAGGGTCGTGTGAAGGAAAACAGACTAGTGTTGTACTGTGGTTTATAAAAGACACTTTCCAAACTGGTATTATTCTCAGTCCTGACTACTGAGCACATCTAGCTTCTAACTGTCCAATTTATAGAAATAGCTCAGCCCTGCTCACAGTAAACCACTAGAAGGGGCAGAACCACACCGGACTTCAAAATGTATGTGCTGCCTCAAGTAGCTACACTGCCAAGTATTTTCTCTGAGTGAGCAAGAACATATACCAAACAGCATCGTGTGAGCTGCTGTTTGTACTTTACACATACAGAAGGGACCCCAATGGGTAATTATTCAGCCCAAATTAGTCAGACCAGACTCTAGGTTTTAAGGATTGATGTGTTTTCTGATAAAAGGGGATTACATGTGAGGGATACAGAAGAAACAAATTTCCCTAAAGAAGGAAATACCTTAGCGCTTTCTATACCTGTTGACTGAAGAGTTCCGGCAGGACTTATTTTTCCAATTAAAATATTTGTGTAACAATGTGTAACTTTTAGTGAACTTGATGGTTAATGTAGGTGATGTTGACTAAACTAAAGGATGCCCAGATTGCAGGTCAGACATGACTTTAGGTATGTTTCTGAGCCTGTCTTCAGAAGAGCCCAGGGTTGACTGAGCCAACACTTTGGCCATGACTGGTATAGATCTTCAAAAATGTTGATATCCTGATGCAGAAGGTAAAGGATGGATAATTTTGTTCTCTTTGAGCTGGTATTTACCTCTGCCTCTAACACTGGTGATCCGTAGCCTTCATACTTGGACGAGGACCATGAAATTTCCTAGGCTATTGCTTGTAGACTGCAGGCCATAGGACTTTTTAGCCTCTGCAGTCTTGTTGTAAGTCTGAAGGCCAGAGATCTAGCAGTGTTGATATCTGAGGGCAGAAGGCAATAGATGTGCCATCTCAAGCAGAGAGCAAATTTGTTATTTTTCCATATTTTGATTTTATTAAAGTTAGGTCCTCAATGGATTGGATGCTGTCCAACTACTTTGGTCCAACTTACTTTTAAACTAAATATTATTTAAAATTTTTTTATATGTACGGGTGTTTTCCCATTTCTGTGTTCCACATGCATGTAGTGTCTGTGGGTTGGATCCCCTGGATCTGGAGTTGCAGCTGGTGGTGATTGAACTGGAAATTGAACCCATGTCTTTTTGAACAGCAGGCAGTGCTCTTAACTGCTAAATCATCTCTCCAGGCCCAGTGGCCAATGTCTTACTCAGCTTACTGCTTCAGATGCCCATCTGGAGACCCTCATAGATACATTGCCCAGTAAGACCTTTTCCAGGTATGTGGAGATTCTTTAGCTCAATGAAAGCAGCATACACATACACACACACACACACACACACACACACACACGCACGCACGCACACACACACACACACACACACACACACACACACAAATAATGCTAAAGCTTCTGTTACTATTTCCTCTCTTCTCAGCATAATCCAGCCTTGTCATGCCAAGTCGGTCCAGCAATAGCTGCACTTTTGCACAGTTATGAAATGAATACCCAAGCTGCCTTAGATCTTTCCTTTCATAAAGAACCCTGTGCAGTCCTTCTCATTCACAGAGAAGCTAGAAATCTGCCAAAGCTTGTGAAACCAAGAAAGAAGACTAGGTGAAAAGAGCCTAGGAGAGGGGAAATGCTCTCATCTGTCCCATTTTACAGTTTATATAAAGATATCTAAAGACATGAATAGACACAACAATAATACTTAAATTAGTGAGATGATATGATTTAGAGAAGGAGAATGACACAGTGATCAAGAATTTGAACTCCAATGTTCAGATGTCTAGATTCAAATTCTGCCCTTGTAAATGCTTTGCCTCAAGTATTCAATCTTTAAAATGGGTATTATCATGACATTCAGTTCGTGTGTGTGTGTGTGTGTGTGTGTGTGTGTGTGTGTGTGTGTATTTCTTTGGTGTCTGGTATACAGTAAATGCTAACTACTAATACCATGTCTTACCCTTTTTTAAATAAGAATTTAAGCAAGTAGTTGAGATTTCTAGATAAGATAGAAAACTGGAAACTGCCTCTTTTATTACCCCATTTAGGAGATGAACCAGTGCAGGGAGAAACAGACATGAGTCTGAAGAAAGAAAGAAAGAAAGAAAGAAAGAAAGAAAGAAAGAAAGAAAGAAAGAAAGAAAGAGAAGTGAGAGAGAGAAAGGAGAGAGAGAAATAAAGGAAAAAAGAGCTTTAGAAGTTCACAAAGGTGCTGATAAAACATCTCAAAGGTTAAAAAAAAACAAAACACCCAACAAAACAAAACAAAACAACAACAATAACAACAACAAAAACCCCAGATAAGGTCCCATTATGAAGAAACTGAGTTACACTAAGCTCAAGCCATAGAATTTCTTACTTGGGGGAGGAGAGGAAAAACCTCATTCAAAAGTCAGATCGATGGCTCTGATGAGAAAAGATTGGTAGTCATACCTTCAGGAAAAGCCTACAACCTTCACAAGTCTCAAATCAATTTGTAGATTTTGGTAAGACAGCAACCCCTCTCAGGGACAGGCCAAACACAGTAAGGGAATCCATTTTACCACTGTGTATGGCTTAAAGGTCAAGGGCTGGTACTGTCTCGAGAGAGAACCCATTGTTTAAAATTGAGCTACGCTGGGCTCTAAGTAATCATGGCAACCATAGCCGGGAGGCCTAAATTTAACCCACCACAGTCCCAAAATCAGAGATAACCTTATTGAGAAGCTATGAAAGTGGGGGAGACAACCTGAAACTGCAGTCATTATGATGAGAAAGAGTAGCACTGGAGTTGGTAGCCCTCAGCCTAAGTCACCAGATGGACTATATCCTGCAACCACTCTAAACTCTACCTACCACTGTGTAGCCCAAGAACTCTGAGATGCAGCCCCCTGGGTGGGTGGCTAATACCTAGAAGCACCTGAAAGTACAAAGATAGGTCCTTTCTCTACATTAATTTCAGGGCTATGATTCCTCCCCACACTTGGAAAGAGCTTGGGAAACATTCCCTAGGTAGATAGAGGATTAGTTGTCCTAGGGCTGGATAGCATGAGGAGTTTGGGAAGGGTGAGGGAACTTGTCTAACTCACAGAACACATAGCTCCCTGTGAGCAGTAGAGACCCCTGATATGTAAAGAAGGGAGCAACCAAAGTGGAGAGAGCTCTAGGAAATGGAAAATGTCAGACACTTGTCAAATACAGACTTGATACAGTGTCATCGCAGGAAAGACAAAAGTACACTGACCCTACCCCACACTGTGTGCAACAGGAAGGCTCCAAGGCTCTGTGGCCCAGGAAATAGCCATGCTAACATTCAGTTTATGTAGTTCCTTAGGGCTCACCTTCATTATTGTTATTACTACAGTTTAGTAGTACTTTTGCTTTATTGTATTAAAAATATTTATGCTTTTAATTCTTCCTTATGTGGTTATCTAATTACATTTAATCACTTTTTCACTTTTATTGAGCAATCATTTCTATTTTCCTTTCCTTTTGCTTCTTTATGGTTAGTAATGTTTTGGTTTTATTTTACATTGCCCTGCTTACATTACCTCTGCTTTTGCTTTTTGCTTTTCCTATTGTTTCATTCTTTTCAGAGCACATTTGACATGGTTCTTCCAAGTTCTTTTTTTTCCCTATTGGTGATGTATTGGGAGCCTTAGTCAATTTTAAATGTATTTTTGTATCTTCTACATTTGGCTCTTACAGCAGCTTGTTTATAATCTGAGTGATATTGAGGACTGAGCCCTCAAGAAGAATAGATAAGTATGAGGGGGGATTGTTCTGTATAATATATAATAATATATACATTTCTGAGAGCTTAAACATTAAAATTTTTCTTGAAAAATAGACTTTTTGATAAGAAATCTCCCCCAAACTAGGTACATTGAAACAATTGTATGTACAAATTGAGACCTAGAAAGATAAGAAACATGACAAAACAAGGGACCAAGGGTCCTCTAAAACAGAAGTTCTCAATCTGTGTGTTATGACCTTTTGTGGGTATTGAATAACCCCTTCATAGGGGTCACCTAAGACCATCAGAAAACACAGATATTTTCATTAAAATTCATAACAGCAAAATTACAGTCACAAAGTACCAACAAAAATAATTTCATGGTTGGGGTCATCCCAACATGAGGCACTGTATAAAAGGTTGCAGCATTAGGAAGCTTGAGAACCACTGCTCTAAAAGATAGAACTTCACAACTTAGCTAATCAGCTAGGGCTTAAAACTAATACAATGAAGAAAGAATAGAACAAACAATAATCTAACCAACCAGAAAAACAACCAGCAAAATTCCTGGAATTGGCAAACCATCTCCATAATAACCTTAAAAGTGAATACCTCAACTTCCAACAAAGAGGGGCAGATTAGCTAATTTGATAAAGATACAAGATCCAATAATCTAATGTCTCCAGAAAAATACTTTACTGGCAACGATATCTATAGAGTTGGCATCCAAAGACAGAAGTCCATCTATTAAGCAAATGGAAACCCTAAATAACCTGCTAAGCAACTCTAATAGATGATAAAGTAGACTTCAAAATTAATATGTCCAGAAGAAATAAGGAAAACCATCACATAGTAATAAGGGGAACAACACACACACACACACACACACACACACACACACACA
>NC_034598.1:85817292-85838940 GCF_900095145.1 Mus pahari | reverse complement strand
AGAGAGAGAGAGAGAGAGAGAGAGAGAGAGAGAGAGAGAGAGATTCATACATCTTTTATGGATATAAAAAACACTGAAGCCTCCAACTTCATGAAATAAGCACTAATGATCATAACAGGTCAGGTAAGAATTGTCACAGTAAGACAATAATAGTGGATAATTAAGTATTATACTCTCATCTTTTAATAGGGCCTCCAAACTGAAAAGCATCAAGGAACTTCTGATTTAAACTACATCTTAGTCCAAATGTACTCAAAAAATATCTTCATCATACTGCAACCAAAATATATAGAATAAAAATTATTTTATCAACCCATGGAACCCTCTCTAAAATAGATTTCATTCTACAAAACTATATTAAAACTGACACATATACAAGAACCAAATAATTTTTATATACTCTAAGATTATAATGAGATAAAATAAGAAACCAACAGTCAGAAAAACCCAGAAACTACTCAAATACCTGGAGACTGAAGAATGCAATCTTAATAACCAACAAGTCACTGAGATGATCCAGAATGACATTTAAAAGTTCCTAGAGTCAAATCCAAATGATGTCTAATTCATTATATCCTTCTGAATACAGGTAAAATAGTTCTAAGAGGAAACTTGTAACTATGAACATTACTTTAAATATAATCAGAAAGGCCTGATAAATAACCTAATGATGCACCCCTAAGATTTTAGGAAAAACAACAACAAACCACATTCCCAAGGAGTAGGCAGCAAAAAAACCAATGAAACGGAACCCTAAATAATCATACATAGAATCAGTCAAACAAAATTTAGTCCATTGAAAAGATATATAAAATTGATACACCCTCAGCCAAAAGAAAGATCACAGAAAACAAAATTAATAAAGTTATGGATGGAAAAGTAGTGTTATAAAAGAGTCTAAAGAAGTCTGAAGAATCATTGGGAAATACTTTGAAAGCTTAAATTTGAAAATTGAAAAATCTAGAAGGAATGGATAAATTGCTAGATACACAGGGATATGGCCTACCAAAATTAAATCAAGAAGCTATAAACACATCTACATTAAGCAATGTGATTATAGCAGTATCAAAAAGACCATCCACAAAGAAAATCCAAGTTCTAAACAAATTTACTGCTAAATCCTATAACTTGATAAAGGAGCTATGAACAGTAGTTCTTATCCAATTGTTTCACAACAAGAAAGGAAGGCACACCATGAAGCTTACCATATGAAGGCAGCGTTACTATGATGCTCAAACAAGCCACAAGAAAACAGGAGAACAAAACATAACGACATATACGAAATCCAACAGTTTGAACTCTAACTTAAAATGTTTATATCAATTTTTACTTTGAAAATGAACTAAGATGTTTTATCATTTTTAAAAACTAGTTTGCTTTTCAACATTTCCCATTAAAGTTGTTCAATTGTCTAAGGTCATTCATTGATGTCTTCCTTAACCAGACTCACAAAGTAGGTTTCCTACAGTGATCTGGTGGCCTTTCCCTTGGCTCTCGGTTTCATTTCATTCGATTGCCTTGTAGTTTGTTCAAGAAGAAGCCATTGCCCCAGAGGTTTTCTGTGACAGGCCTCTTCCTTGCCACACACCTCCAGCATGTGGTACTAATTGGATTGTGTTTTGCAGAATCTGTGTGTAATTACTGACTGTGAATTCAGTGCAGCTGAGTAACAGCTCTCGGTGCAGACAGAAACACATGAAGCTGTGGGAGAAGTCAAACATAAATCCTCAGTAGGAACGAAGCGGCAGCTTTCCGCAACCAGTCGTGTCACCACTATCTGAATGGAATGTGATGACGGTGAAGAGCCAGCACAGTGGGTTATGAAAATGATTAATTAATTGAAAATGAAGGGGAAAAGGAAGACGGAAGTAGAGGGGTTGGCTTGGCAGGAATGGTGAGGCTGTTCTTGTTACCATGGTGTCTAAAATCAGCTTCTGTTGTCTATCGCCAATGTCACTAACCTTCCTGAGTTAAGAGTTATGAAACAGGGTGACATTAATGACTGGCACCATCACTGCCAACATGATGGTCATCCTTTTGGCCTGCAGGGTGGTTAGTAAGACCATAATTGATGATATATGTGAAAAGTTTTGGAGACGTTTCCAGATACTTAGCAAGTGCCAATGCTTTTAACAGGAGCACACACCAGGAAAGCGGCAGGGAGCAAAAGAAGTGGACTTTTAAAAACACTATAAGGCTATAAACCAAGCACTTGGGAAACAGCAGCAGGTTTAGGAGTTCAAGGCCAGCCCAGGCTACCTGAGATCATATCTTATAAAACAAAAACAAAGAAATAAGCAAAGCAAAACACTACAATGGAAGGAAGACATTAAAAAAAAAACAAAACTTCAAATAAAAAGACACTTGTTGGACATAGGGATGCTGGGCTGGACCACTGCGCAGATGCAAAATGAAGCCTGGATCATCCAGGTTCCAGAAGATCTACTCTGTGAGCTACGCTGTTCAAAGAAATAGATACCAGCAGTCAAACAAAGCCAGTAGCTTCTGTGATTTCTCCTGCTCGGCAGAACTGCTCCCAAAGGTGTTCTCCCTTCAATTCCACGAATTTGTAAATTAGGCTCTGTGATACAAGAGCTTTTGAAGAAAGAATCTGGGTTGTAGGACTTACAGAAGAACATTCCGGATGAGTCAGATGGGAACAAATTAACAACATGAGAAGTTAAGAGACCAGAGGACCATCTCTAGGTGGAGGCAGGAGAGACATCACAGAAGGGGAGATGAGAGCAAAGGAACAATGTGACCCTCATGGCTGCCTTTGAGAAGAAGTAGGACTAGGATGCCTCACTTTCAGAGGTCAAGATGTACTTGTCACCAGCAGCCTGCAAGGACGGTGACTTTACCCCTCTCATGGCATCAACTGGGACTATGTCAACAACCTAAAGAAGCCTGGATGCAGATTATCTTCCTAGTGATCCAGATAAGAGCCCAGATGACCTGTATGATTTTGGCCTTTGAAGACCTTGAGCAAAGGAAACAGTTGACAACCTTAACATAGGACTTCTGACTTCTGAATCAGGTTAATAATTATATGTTGTTCTGTGCAAAACAGCTTGAGGTACTGTGTTATGATGCAGCTCTTAATTACAATGTTAGTCTGACATGCCCTAGAGGCCAGGCTGTGGCTAGCCTGGCTCCTAAGATCGTAAGATTGTCACCCCACAGGGTGTGCTCCCACTTCCCTGGCAAGGAGAACAGCCCATGTCTCTGTACCAGAACACAGAGAATCCAAGCTCCCCTAGGTTGCTGTCACAAACACATTTCTGTCTCTATACAGTCAATCTCAGACTTCCATCATGCAAAGGAGAAAAATAGCCAGTGGGCCAGAAAGCATGAAGCTCATGCTGGAATTCTCCAGCCTGTCTCTGTACCCTAGTTAGACCTATAATAAGCTGTTCACTCTCACCAAGCTTTAGTGCCATCATCTCCAAAATGGTCAACAATGATGTGTTCTTTATGCTAATACTACTTTGTTGGTGGTGGAAGGGTTGGGCGATAGTTTCGTGAGTATATCGTTGTAAATGAATGTACTATAAAGAATGTATTGTGGTGCAGAGAGTATAGAATCTTCCACATACAGGGGTGAGCTCAGACTCAGCTAGAGGCTGACCCATAGCCTACCTACTTAGTTTACTAACTGAGTGAGATAGATGATGGGTGAGTGTGATGATAGTGTGAGTATTAATCAGGACAGTAAATGCCAATGCTTACACAATTCTTTGGATGTGCAAAGGGCCCCATTTAGTGCTGGCTCTTAGGATAAAGAAAATGACAATGATGATGGAATTTTGAAGTACAGAGTTTCCAATAGAAACTCAAAGATTAGCTGCATTTGTAGCAGAAGATGACCTAATCGGCCAACAGTGGGAATAGAGGCTCCTTGGTCTGCCAAACTCCATATGACCTAGCACAAGGCAAGGCCTGGGCCAAGTAGTGGGAGTGGGTGGGTAGGGGAACAGAGGTGGGGGGAGGGGTATNGGTGGGTAGGGGAACAGAGGTGGGGGGAGGGGTATGGGAATCTTTCGGGATAGCATTTGAAATGTAAATAAAGAAAATAATAATAATAAAAAAAAAAAAAAAAAGAAAAGAAAAGAAAAGAGAGTTCTTTGAAACAGATCCCTGAGAAACCAGAAAATACAAAAGATAAGCCACTGTATTTCACGTTTCAAAAAGAAGATTTGATGTGCTTTGGGCAAGATTATCAACTGAATTTTATATATATATATATATATATATATATATATATATATATATATTGACTGGTAGTCTATGAAAAGAAAGTTGTTTGTAATAAGAAATAAATCACTGTTAATACAAATACAAAAAAAAAAAAAAAAGAAACTCAAAGATTACAATTATCCCCTATATGCCAGGGTAGGGAGTCATTAGGCCTGTATCATGTTTAACAAACATCTCCAAAGAGGAAAAGCTGAGATTTACTGAGATATATTTAAGTGGTGAAATGAGTTAACCAGAAGGCATTGCAGTCATCTCTTAGAATAAGCTTCCCGCTTACTTCTCAAAGTCTCCCTTGCCAGGAGATGGGTGGGAGGGAGAGTCCCACAAAGCCTTGGCTTAGTGGCTTAGCATTGATTTTGTTTGGATACATTGTTACTTTGTTCTGTTTATCCCATTTGCTGAGCAAACACCCCCATATAGACTGCACAGGTAAATCAATAAAGAGAAGACGGATTACCCACGTGGGCATGTCAGGTCTGAACACAAGTTTATACCTGAACGACAAGGAGAGTTACTTTTGCAGAAATTTCTTTGGATGGTGAGTCTGGGGCTCTCCTGCCTTTGTGGCAGCTCAGGTTCTAGGAAAATGCCACAAAAGCAACCAGAGCAAATAGGCAGGCAACTCTAGCGCTGAGTGAATGGCCTCCCCTGGAGGGTCGTAGGGAAGGTTCCACGTAAATCTTAGGACCCTTAGGAGTGGTGATGACTCAAGGAAAGGTCACATGCAAAGGACTTTCCTTACGTCCGACATGCTGGCCTGTCAAAGGCCTTTATAAATGATCTCAGCTTAGAAGCTGGAGGTGTATCCTGAAGGACAGAAGAAAATCTCTTTTCTTTTGATTCCTTCAAGCCCTAACTACCTACAGGAAGTCAATCAATACTAGTGACTTGACCAGACTGAATTTATGAAACAGGCCTTCCTTTCTAAATTTTTAGTTTTGAGATTATGATATAGTTGCAACATTTTCCCCTTCCCTTTCCTCCTCTTCAAAACCCTCCCACTCTCCTTCAAATTCATGGCCTCTCTTTTTCACTAATTGTTATTGAATGCATATATCTCTATCTCTATCTCTACACCTATATCCATATCCATATCATCTCCTGTTAATACCCTAGAATGTTACATGTATGTTTGTCTTCAGGGATGACCATATGGCATTGGTTAACCAATTGGTGTGCTCTTCCCTGGGGAAGAGCACCTTCCCTTCTCCCAGCATTCTTCAGCTGCCTCTAGTTCTTCGTACAGGGTTGAAGGTTCACAGGCATCCCCATCTAGTTCTGTACATTCATGGGTGTCTTCCTAGGTTAGCGCATGTCTGTGTGGTCATGTTGGTGAGACTTTATGGCTACAGCTTCTAGCATTACTAGGAGACAGTCTCCGGGCAAGCTCTTGTCCTCTGGCTTTTATGCTCCCCCCACCCCTCTTCCCACAATGCTCCCTGAGCTCTAAGTGCAGGAGTGAAACAGGCCTTCTTTAGAGACACTGGCTTGCCCCTAGATCAGCATATTACGGACTTGCGTTTCTAGCAGTGCATTTTGAGAGATGATATAATAGAAAGAAGATGGATGAGCTCTTGGTGGTAGTTTTTCTTAGCAGAGGTAGCTCATTGGCCTTGTTTGCTGGAAGTGAAGTCCTCCTATACTGCCAACAGACAGAAGGCTCATGTTTCTTTTTCCTCTTAGAGCTGAGTTCTCTTCATTCACAGCATCTCTGTGGATAGGAATTAGGTATCTTTGGAAGTTAATGCCATTCTTTTAGGTCACAGGGATCCTATTTGGAGCATAGCCTACATACCTTATAGATGATTCCAAAGGACTCTGGAACATTTACATGTATTAAAATTTAATAGTAGGGATGGAAAAATACAAGCCATTTCTCATTCTGTCTGTACACCCATCTGATATGATTGTAATGAACAGAGTCTGTAATGTAGAGGGCCCAGCATTCAGTCTGTTCAGTATAGCAGAGGATAAACTCAGGCAGAAGGCCCACAGTGGGGGTAGGCAAAGGGGAGTTATGGGACTTCAACTATAATTGCCCACAATAATTACATTTGTTATTTTGTAATATTTTCTGAAGATTGTTTTCCAGGATCATTTTATCCTAGAAAAAAAAAACAGCAAGGAAAAGATGATAAATTCTCCCCCTTTATTAGATAGATAATTTATCAAGCCTGTAAACCTGCCTAGAGATTAGAATCAAAGCAGTGGTTAATAGACCAGGTACATGGACTAAAAGGGCATTTATTACAGATATATGAGTCTAAACTACATGAGTATGTTTATGGGAGTTGGGTGAGTTTTTGAAATGAAGGTATCTGCGAAAAGATGTTTTATTCTTGCTAAAAAACCTTTAGACTTTGTTTATTCTTAAAGGAGATAGGTTGGGTTGGAGAGTCCCTCCATGGGATAATATGATTAAATATAATTTATATAGAGGAAATTAAACAATAGATTGAATAACCACGGGAGAATTTCAGAACACTGAAAATCAAGTGTTTTGTTTCTGGGGTATGATTAATGTCACTAGTGGCAGCTGTTCCTTGTACTTGAATTTGAGAGTAAGCTACAAGAGGTGGACTTTCTTCATCACCCCAATTAGTCTATCCTGGGAAGAATCACTGAGTAAAATACATATCACACTTCCTTTTTAACTGCACTTTAAATGAGCCAGTAGACCCTGGGCTTTGGAAAGTCCTGTTACATCAGTGGTGCCCAAAACCGAACACTGCATAGCAGCACTGAAGATTTCTCTCCAGAGAGCCTTGCCCAATCAATGTGATATTCCATCATAACTGGAGTTTCTTTTATTCTGGCACAAACTTCCAGTGTATTCCATTGCCCCAGTTCTCCCAAGACAGTAATTTCTGCATGGAATATCAACTTTTTCCATCTAGAAAACATTTATTAAGCCATTTTTCTAGCTCTGGAAGCAAGCTCATATTCACTCAAACTATCCTTCACACTTGAAGAACATGTGTTTGTTCGTAAATGAAATCTCCTCTGCTTCCCTCCTGTTGACTCCTGCTCTAAATCCTGGTCCTTCTTTCTCCATCTTCTGTGTTGCTTATTAACACTGCAGTGAACATTCATTGCTTCTGAAGCTTTCCTACTAACTTCCATTCTATAGCTATGAGTCTGAAAAATGTTGCCTTTAGCATAGTATGCGTTGCGTGCCAATAATCTCAAAACTTTGGAGACTGAAGAACAAGGATTTATGCATGTTCTAGGTTATCATGGGCTACATAGTGAATTCCAGGTTAGCCTGATTACAGAGTGAGATTCTTAACCAAAAAAGATACAACAAAAGACACAGCTCTTGCCTAACATCACCGGCATCATTTAATATTTAATAAAAATGTAATTCATCAATGCATCTAGACTTGTTGAATCAGAAATCCTGATGATGGACCCAGCCATCTGCATTTTTAACAGCTGTTGAATAATCCTGATGCATAATGGAGAACACCATTCCACAGAGACTGCTACTATGGCCATCATTAATGACTTATACATGTGCTAAATAGATTCTCTTTTATCATTGCCCATGAGAAACTGAAGAACATACACATCTGTAGAAACTTGTCCCTAGTCTTGTTGAAACCACCTGCTCTCCATTCTCCTTCTGTTCCCAGAATGTTACACCCATCCTCTTCTGTCTCTTCTCATCCCCATAATGCATATTTTAAAAAGAAATTGCCGCTGGATCTTTTCTCTTCACTCTTTACATCTTTCTCAGGGAATCCCATACATTCTCCTGGTCAGTGTTGTGGCTTCTATGCCACTGACATCCTATTGGATTATCTAACTTTACTTTCTATTTGGATGGCTTCACCATCAGTCAACTCCAGTGGCCTTCAGGATACCAAATGCCCTTGAAATCTACTGAGTCATAATGCAGAATTATTGAAGGAAACCATCATCTTTCCCATCACACATGTGTACCCGCTGGACCTCTTTTACTGTATTTTTCTTACCTGTAAGTAGGGAAATTTCCTTCTCAACTCTTAATTTTTAAATACCTGTGAAATTCTAATCCATTATCCTAAAATTTCACCATTTTAGCTACTTTTCTTTTTTTGGTGTATAAATTTAGTTTTGGTCTATTTAACAGGCAGAACTATGATTAAAAAATGATGGATAAAGAGAAAAGGAGAAAAATGGATAGAAGGAAGGAGAGAGGGACTGTGTGTGTGTGTGTGTGTGTGTGTGTGTGTGTGAGAGAGAGAGAGAGAGAGAGAGAGAGAGAGAGAGAGAGAGAGAGAGAGAGAGAGGCTATTATGGCTTATTTTTAAAGATTTTTCTAGTCATCAGAGCTGCTGCCATGGGTGTCCCTATTTCCAGCATGTTTAAATATGAACCAGGTGACCACACAGAAGAGGTTTAAGAGGACCAAGAATGATAGGACTCACTGATATCAACATCTCACTGAAGTTTGAGATTCTGTTTTCTTTTGCCATCATTTATGTCTTTATTATCCACCCACCTTTCATTGTTATGAAAATATTTTAGCCAAAAATCAGTGTCTCTCATTTTAGTCAGTCTTGATTCCTCCTCCTCCTCCTCTTCTTCCTCCTCCTCCTCTTCCCCCTTCTTTTCCCCCTCCTTTTCCTCCTCCTCCTCCTCCTCCTTTTCCTCCTCCTCCTCCTCCTCCTCCTCCNCTCCTCCTCCTCCTCCTCCTCCTCCTCTCCCTCCTCCTTCTTTTGTGGCCATCTTTCCTCCTACCTGACTCCTCTTGTACATGTATAAGATTTATGAATTCGTCTAGCCCACAAATTAGGTACTAGATGCTGAAAATGTGGGACAGAGAATGCTATCCTTGGCTTCCCATACTATCTCAGTAAGGAGATGGGAATGCCTACCATAGATTATAGCATGAGGTGATGGGGATAAAGGGTACCAATGGGAGAAAAGAAAGAGGCATCTTTGGCCTACTCAAAAAGTCCAATCATGGGAGCAGGGATTTTTGAGGACCAGTTATATATTATCTTGGTGAGAGTAAATAAAATACTATCCAGAAGGACCACTCAACAACAATATGTAAGTACAAGCTGGCATAATACATTAATATAGACAGAACAAAAAGAGGCAAGAGATGAATGAAGACTGTATATCCAGGTCTATGCTTAAGCCAAGCCTTTTGACTTCATTTTGGCCAAGGAAGACAATTTGAAAGGAGTCACAACAGAGACTAGAATAGGAAATCATCTACGATAGGCAGAAGATAATTAAAGCCCAGAATGACAGTGGGAGTAAAGAGCACCAAAAGGATTCTAAAAGTTACCTGGAGCAGCAATGCAGAATTCAAGATGCTGATTAGAGAAGTACAGCCTCCAGTATGACCCTGAGGTGTAAGTCACATAGTGGCACATATATGGACACTATATGGAATATAAATGATTACTTTGCAAATAAAATCAGGACTTGACAGAATTAGAAGACTATTCATTATGGAAACAAGAACTAAGTGAGATATGAAGTGGATAAAATTTCAGAAGGTGGAAAGAAAGGCTATTTCCACAGACATCCCAGATAGCGATCATTAACATGTCATTTATGAACACAGGCTACATGTGAAGTCCTCAGGAAACCCATGTGATAGAAATGATGCAGTTTCATTTTATAGAGATGGGAGCTGAAGTATGGGTGGGGCCTAGAAATCAGTGCTTTAAAATTCCCCAGGTAATTTTGATGCTGGCTGAAATTTGAGAACTATGGATATGGGCTGACATGTTGTATGAGACTTCTAAGAAAGACAATTGAAGGGTAAAACATAATCCTAATCATGATGAATAAAAGTGCCAGACCTATTGCCCACTGGAAGAGCTTCATGGAGAAATTATGAGAAACCACAACATCTTAGGTTCTATGGATATTGCTTTTCTCACCATACTTTGTGATATATATGCACTTGAGGACACCCACCAGTGTTACTTACCATTCCACAAAAAATATAAATAGAGTATAAAGAATATACTATATATTACATATATTCTTTATGTTATATACAGACTACAAACAATGGATCTAAATACTGAATCTCACTGAATTGAATTATCTGAATGGTTTTTAGAGACACCCAAGGGATCTCCATTTAAGACATCAGCTCATTTCTAAGATTTATAAGATCAATTAAAATTTTGAAGTTAGAGTCACCAACTAATCCCAAACTGAAGTCAAATTGAGAATACCATTGATCCTTGAGAATTCCCCCTTTCCCTTGGCTTCTAATAGAACAACAAAGAAAACAAGCTGTGGAAGGATACAAATGACAGTAATGGGCATCCAATAGAGTCCTTCCTATACTCAAAGAGCCATGAGAGCTCCGGAGTAAGGTATAATCTGAATATTGTATTAACCAAGCATCACAGAGACCAAGGGCAGAGGTACCATCTCCCTGGACAGAGGAGTAGCCGCCAACTTGGGAGACCATTTTCACTTCAAACTCTCAAATCACATAAGTTGCAGTGAGGAATTTATGTGCAAGCAAAACAATACATGAGGCTAGAATTTCTCTGATTGGCTGAGATTTGGGGCAATTGATTTTCCAGACTAGGCTAAATGAATAGCAACCTCAACACACCTGTGGATGGCATGCACTGTTCCCAGGGGTGCAGATAAAAGGGCAGACTCTGGGGAGGACATTTGTTTTGTTTTGTTTGTTTTGGTTCGGTTTGGTGTTTCAGGCTAATGTGAAAGGGCTTGTTTTGGGATGTGCATGATAGTCATTCTCTCATGTGACATCTTCCCAGGCTTGTTGCTCCTTGTCATTGTTAGGGTACAGTAGTCAGCAGACAACACCATCAGTACAGAGCATGCTACTAACCTGCTCATGAACTTGTACCGGCGGGGCAGGTAATAGATTTTTCTCCTGGAAGAACAGCAAAAATGAAGCCAGTCGAGAAGAAAACCCATCGTCAGTTACAGTTTGAACTAGCAAGGAAGGAAAGGAGATTGAAGATAGAAGCCTGTAAGAGCTGAAGAAGAAAAAAAAACTAAAGAGAGATTAACAGTGAGAAATGTAGTAGGGACACAAGGCATGCACCCTGAGTCATGAAACCTTCTCATTACTATAAATTTGCAGGGTACTTCTGGCTTACAGTACAAGCTCGGGGATATTAGTATTTTACATGCATTCAGTGGATGTCCACTTTTGTACAGTGAAACTCAGAGATGGACTAGGGGCAACATACACAATTTAACAGACATGTTATTATATTAAGGTAATATTTATATAGCAGTTTGGGTTTCATGGTTTTGAAAGAGGTATTTAAAAACACATATTTCATATCTAGTACAAGAAAAGGTTGCATCAGTAGCCCACTATAAATACCCACATGGGCATAACCACCTGGCTGCTTATAGGTAAACTAAACAGGTAAAACCACAGATCCTAAGAGGGGAAAAAAACAAGAACAGGACACAATAAAGATGTCATATTGCTTCACTTTAATTAATGTAAAATATTTAACTGAGAATTCTGGGTGATTAAACCCAATTCCTTTCCAAAGTTCAGGTATCTGCTAAGCGACCAATCATGAAACTGAGGCAGTTTATGTGTATGGTCACTATGCTACTTCCCTTTGTGCAAAGAGGGAATTTTATAGATCAAAAACTATTTGCCACAGTTGGGTCAATAGTTTCAGAGAACATAAAGCCAGATGCCAGATGTTTGAGCCAGGTAAAACATGGGGTTTTAGTAACCCATCTTCTGTATGGTTATCTATCTATCTATCTATCTATCTATCTATCTATCTATCTATCTATCTATCTATCTATGTATCTATCTATCTATGTATCTATCTATCTATCTATCTATCTATCTATCTATCTATCTATCTTATCGATCTATCTAATCTATCTGACATCTATCTATCCACCTACCTACCTGTCTATCTATCTGATTTTGTATGATACCACATGATGATATATATTTACAAACCTGTATATGAGTGAGACATAAGCTTTAGATTTTACTTAATAATATGCTAATATTGGTCTGTTAACTGAAATACACAAACTAGTATGAGATGTTGGTAAGAAACCTGTATAAGGTGGGTATGTGAGAGGTACTGTGCTCTAACCCCACCTTCTTTAAACATCTTAAAAACACTCTATTATGTTCAAACCACAAATTTAAGGACACATAGGTACTTAAGAAGCAGATTTATTTGAATTTTCTTGTAAGAAACCCAATTTTCCATTTCATTTTAATGATTGTAGAGTGAATCTAAACCTGAGATTTAGAAGTACTGTCTACCGAAAGTTACAGATTACATAAGGGTCTTAGAATGTTTGAGTTCAGCTGAACTGATATCTGTATATGTTCCTACAATGATCTCAGGCTAGAGCCACATGTGAAAATGGAGGGCAAGGCACTCCCGTGAAGGTTTGCATGCATCGGGTTGTAATGGGCAATATTAGGCTTGTGTAAAATTATATCAATATTAATAATGCCCATTACTGTCACACATAAGAGCATTTTCTCCCTGGATTGTTTTCCTGTAGGAGTTTCTACATCTGAGGGTAGATTATGACTCCAATTCATTTTCTTTTTTTTTGTTTGTTTTTTGTTTTTTGTTTTTCAAGACAGGGTTTCTCTGTATAGCTCTGGCTGTCCTGGAACTCACTTGGTAGACCAGGCTGGCCTCGAACTCAGAAATCCGCCTGCCTCTGCCTCCCGAGTGCTGGGATTAAAGGCCTGCGCCACCAGGCCTGGCTTCCAATTCATTTTCATCCTCCTGCTTGCGTCATAGACTCTTGATGCTGTGTAAGAACCTCTTCATGCTCCTTAAGGCTGCACTTCTCTGCCATGAAATGTACGTGCAATGTGTTTCCATGATATTCAGGCCAGGCCTGTTAGATGTGAAGTCCTTCCAAGTACTGGGAAGATTGACTGTGTGTTAACAGCATTTAGGTTTCTGTCTCTTTAGATTCTTTATCATGGAGGTGTGTTCTCGATAAAAAGATTGTAAGTTTTAGACTGACTGGGGAAGGGATATCAATTTCTATCAAAATGTAATTGAGGCTCTCTCACACCTTTTTCTTTTTAAGCATAATATGGTATCAGTTTATATTATATATATTTCATTACATATATAATACATATGATATATATATATATATATATATATATATATAGTTAAATTATTGTCAAATAGCAGGATTTAATTATTTTAGCATAGCAGCTTTTGGCACAAAAATTGTTTTTCTTTTCTCCTTATTGTGTATTTGCATGTGCATATGTATGTATGTATATATATATATATATATATATACATATATATATGTATGTGTGTGTGCATGTACATATGAGTATGTGTGTATGTATGCATGTGTATCTGTATATATGTATACATATGTGTGTATGTATATGCATGTGTGTGTCCTTGACTTCCCAGATTTCCTTCTCAACATTAAGTACAGAAATAAATCATAAGACCAGAACTACATTTAATATATTTCATGGATTTTGCTTACAGGAAAACAGATGCTGGAAACTCCAGCCTACATTTTGACTTGATATTAGGACATAAAGACCATAGACAAAAAATAAGATGTTCTGAAACATATATTATGGTTTATTGATGGAAATTGTCCTTCAGTATATCTGTAAACCTGCAAATCAATCTCCTCCCTCCTCCTTCTTTCTCCCTGCTCCAGCTCCCCCTTCTGAGCTTAGCAGTCTTCAGGTTTCTATGACATTCACAGCCCACTAAGAGAAATTTCGTCGAGTTGATAGCATCTTGCATAATTCTTGTCATCTGTGTTGGTCTTACTGGCAGGCTGAAAAGCCAAAGTACTTAACATGTGTCACTCCTGAGCTATCCCTGGCACCAAGTTATTCTGCCTTTGAGCAGATTCCATTGGTGAGTCCCCTCTCTCCTGCACCCTACTCTCTCAAGCACATCCTTGCATTTGTAATTTCAGGCTTATTATTTCATTTTGTTTTTATCTAGCAAATGAAGATCACATTTCCTTAACCAATAATGAAATACGAATAGCCACCATCAGATGAAGGCAAATTTATCCTTTTAAACAACATAACAATCTACACAAAGTATTCACTCCAATTATATGTGCGTGCATAGAATTTATTACTTCTTAATTTTAAAAATGGGTTATTGTCAAAAGATTGTATTTTGTGGAAATTCTTGAAAAACAGGTTTTTAACTTTTTTTCCTGGAAGGGACTGCTCAGTAAACACCATGGTACATAGCGTCTAGTTGTTCAAAGCCATGATACACAGAAATTCTAGAAATGACTTGTTCAAAATGCAAATGCTACTTGGAAATGCTCCTTGGTAGCAGGAAGGAGTCACTGTGGGCGTGAAGATTTATTTGCATTTTCTAAACATTAGGAAAAATTTCTGCCATAATGGCTTTTCAGCCTGCACCATGATTTTATTTGTTCCAGGAGAGAATGTCATTAGGTTTACAGAAGAGAGAGAGAGAGAGAGAGAGAGAGAGAGAGAGAGAGAGAGAGAGAATGAATATGAGCGAGCAGGGTAACACATTTACACCTACCTGAAAGGCATCCGTACATTCATTTGCTCTGCATATCTTCCAAGGACTTCCCATGGGGCATGCAACTTCACAAAGATAATGTCACTATTTATTAGAGAGGACTGAAACAGAAAAAAGAAACTAAATTGAAAGGTATATCTAAGCCTCCCATGGTTAAGTGCAGCAGGAACTTGGAATGTATGAACTTGGAATTTACAATATGGGGCATTCTTTGGCAATAAGCCAGTCCCATAAAGTATGCACATATTTGTTCAACAAACATCCCCCTGTATCAAGTGCTGGAGACTCAGTTGCGAATAAAAGAAGAAAGATGGACGCTTACACTCCTCATAAATATTTAAAAGAAACATATGCCAAAGCAGGTTTAAATTCAGGGGGCAGGGAATAGTCTGAAGAGAAAGTAGTGGGATTAAAGACCTACACAAACTACTTTAGACAAGGGGTCAAGGAAAGGCTCCTCTGCAGAGGGAGCCTGAGCTGAGACCTGAAGGAGGCACAGGAACTATCAGGGAAGAGAATTTGGGATGCCTGCCAAGGTCAGGAGCTCAGAAGTTACTTGGTATGTTCAAGGGGAAGCCCCTAGGTGTGCGAAGTTTGAGGAATGGGATTAGAGGCTAGAAAAGCCAGCAGAGGAGAGTATACAGTTCTTCCTAAACTGTTGGAGCTCACGCTTACGACATAGGGAAGCCATCTTGATTTTTAGACTTCAAAGATCACTGTAGCTTCTTTGTACAGAATGAATTATAAGGGAGAGATTTAGCAAAAGGAAAAGAGAGTCAGGAGATGGCTCAGTGGATAAAGCTCTTGCCCCACAAGCATGAGATCTGGAGTTTGTGGCTCCAGAACCCACATAAAAGACAGATTGGTGTGAGCCAGTTGTAATCCCAGCACAGTGGGGGCAGAGATGAGTCTGTGAGGTCTGGACTGAGAGATCTAGACGTAGAAATCTATCAAGGAATGCACCTGACGGCAAACTTCAGCCTCTGCACACGCTCCTACACAGGTGAATCCACACACATGCAAACTCTCATCCAAACATGCATATACACCACACACACTCTCTCCCCAAAGAGTAAAGAAAAGAAAAGAAAAGAAAAGAAAAGAAAAGAAAAGAAAAGAAAAGAAAAGAAAAGAAAAGTACTCACAGCTGATAAGCTGAAACCAAAACTTGGTTGAGGGAGTCTGGAGATGGAGTCAGCAAGGAGACATGAGATTTAAAGCTGAGCTGGTGTCAGACAGCTTTTTCCTAAGGTCTCTGTGTCTTGGAAATGTCATACCAAAAGTCCATGATAAGCTTTAAATCATTGAATTACTTAGAGGAGGAATTAAACTAGAACTTCACACCCTCAAAAGCATCCCACAAGTTTTGGTCTTTACCTTGGGTAAGAAGGATGTGAATGACCAATGGCAAAATCCTTCCTTGGACCTTGCTTCCCTCTCCCCATTAGGCAGAGGAAAGTAGTAGAGAGAGGTATAAGAAATACAGTGATCCAAGCAGTCTAAACGTGTAAGATTGTCACCTGTTTACCCACATCTTCCCTAGGCATGCTGCATGCTACTTCCAGGTATTAAAAATGATACAGGAATGATAACTTTAACAGATCCTCCTAACCCTCTCTCCTGATAGTTAAGCCTCCAATAGTCCACTCAGGCCTTGAACACTGTCCAGACTTCCCTTATGTGCCCATCCCCTGGTTCTAATAAGATGTCTTTGGATCCTGAATTCCTTTTCCATGCTTCAAACTTCCCTAACTCCCAGTGCAGTTCCCAGACCACCAGCCTCAGGTCCACACTACCATTGCACATTTGAAATGTGCAAATTCCAGGACAAACCCAGAAACTGTTTGAAAATCCAAGACAAGATGTCCTCTCCAAAAAGTATCAATTCCACAATAATGGGCCCTAATGAGAATGACACGGAGGGACTCCAGACAGGAGTTCAAGAGAATGATAATAACTACATTCAAACAACTCAAAGCGGACAAAATCTAAGGCATGGATGAACTGAGGAAGTCCACACAAGACATGAGACCAGAAACCAATGAAGAGAAGTGCTGAAGAAAAGTCAACCCATAACGATGCAGGGAAAAAAAAAACCCAAAGAAGTCAAATAAAACCCTCAATGAGAAGAAAGCCTCAGCCGTAGAATGGGTCCTGTAGAATGCAGAGTATGTGGGCTGCAAGACAAGGTAGAGTCATTTGAACCAGTGATAAATTTATAAAAATCTAGAGGCAAAAGTTGGGCAAGAGCTGGGCAGCTATATGACATGCATAGACAAAGGGGTAGAATGTCATACCAAAAGCACGTAATAGACTTCCTGCACAATCAAGGAGGAAAATGGCCACACTTAGGGAAGACAGATCCCCACCCGGGTGTACCTAGGCTCTGCCCACAGAACCAGAAAAGAATCTTCTCATGACATGCTGTAATTAAAGGACTAAAAGCGCAGGAAAAAGGATGGATATTATAAGCCGGCAAGAGTGAAAGATCAAGTCTCTTAGGCCCCACAAATAACATCTGATTAAGAAACAGAAACTTTTAAAGCCAGAAAGCCCTGGTAAGACATATTTCATGTCCTAAAAGATCATAACTGTCAACTTAGGAATTATACCCAGCAAACCCATCTATTGAAAATGAAGGGGAGATAAAAACAGATTAAAGGAATTTATGACCACTAAGACAGCTCTACACAGGACAATGGAATACTTCATTCTGAAGAAAAAGATGAACACAGAAACAATAAGAAATAAATAAATGCCAGGACAGTTAACCAAAGGAGAGCCAAGAAAATGATACAAAATCAACCAAATGACAGGAGCTGTTAACACATACAACTTTCATTAATAACACTGCATATCAATGATCTCATTTTCCCAAATAAAATGACCCAGACTAACAGATTGGATCAGAAGACAGCATCTACCTTTTTCCTGCCTCCAAGAGACACACCCTCTTCATTTAACCTTAGGGGAAGGGAGTGGAAAAAGGTATTCCAAGCAAATGGAACTAGGAAACCAACAGGTATATCTGTCCTCATATCTGACAAAATGGGGGTGAGAAGAGGGAGCACTGAGATTTAACAGAGCAAGAAGATATCTCTATCTATCTATCTATCTATCTATCTATCTATCTATCTATCTATCTATCTATCTATTGAGAGAGGTACTGTATGGCTTAACCCAAACCAAGGATATATAAGAGAAAAGGCCTACTGAAATCCTCTGGTTAATGAGCTAATTTCAAAATACAACTTACAAAAGAAGAGTTTGAACAGAATTGACCTTCATGGGTTATGTCACTTCGAGAAGACAAGAGTTACTAAAATGAAAGACACAGTACAAGGCATAGGAATGCCTCTCTAGTCGTTATTGACTAGACCAGCCTCCAAGGCCTCTAGAACAACACAGGTTATTGCTATTGTATGATACGATAAGACCCTATACTGAAGACACCTCACACTTAGGCTACAGGATACAGAAACATCAGTCTCAAACTGATCAGAAAACCTCCTCCCTACTTGCAAACTTTCATAGTGTTGAAAGGGGCCATGCAAGCTGCCAGGGTAGGAGATCAGTGGTCTCACCCAGCTCTGAACTATACTCTAATAATGTCTTGCATAAGATGAGCCTGCTGATGCAATAGGCATGTTGCTTATGGGATAACTAATTGTTTTCTGATGTAAGCCACTCCACAGGAGATAATTTCATGCCTGATACTATAACCCTGGTCCAAAACTCACGGCCAGGGAGGTCACAGGTCCTAGAGTAGAACCTGTTACTGTTACTTTATTAAATGGCCATGCTGTCAGTTTGTCTTCAAGTATTTATGTGCATTGATCTGGGCAGCCCTCCACTGTGGTCAGAGAAGATTCTTTCTGCAGTGGACAGTAGTCAGTAGAGACAACTGGTCAAAGAGCTGTGAGTCAAAAAGACAGGATGCTCAGCCCTAAATGGGACATCTGTACTAACCTATCACCACCACTGAAGCCTGGGGAACTCTGGGGAAGAGGAGACCGAAAGAACATTAAGAGCCAAAGGATGGGGAGGTATGCTATGACATATTGTCCTCTGGACACAACACAGCTATCACAATCAAGCATGCATAGCAGCTATGTTTACCTGTACAGGACCTACATAAGATTAAGCTGGCCACAATCATGGCATAAATGGTGTAGACGAGTTTTAGTCCTCAACACATTTTAAGGAGGAATTGGCAGTGGAAAGTAGCTAGGGAGGGAGAACCATTGTTTCTTTTTCTTTTCTTTTCTTTTCTTTTTTCTTTTTTCTTTCTTTCTTTATTTTTTCTTTGACCACTGGAAGGATTTCCATGCTCCAGGGGTTGGCCCTAGACCTATTCACATATAGACAGCAATAACTGGACCTAGCAGGTTGTAAAAAAAAAAAATGACAGGAAGTGGGTAGAGGCGTGTTGGAAGAACCTGGAGGAAATTAGAAGGGGAAATGGTGTATGGAATGATCATATTTAATATGTATATATAATTCTCAAAAATAAGGAAAAAATTTTAAAAAGAATGTCAATGTTTTAGCAGTAGATAAAAATAGAAGCTAAATTTTATGTTCTCTCTGGGACAAATCTTTACTCCAGGGAAATAAATATTTTACCAGGGCAGGGCATGGGAACTCTTGGAATGGGAATTACAAATGGTTGTGCACCATGTGAATGATAGTGTTCTCTGGACCTTCAGTGCAATGCTGAAATTCACAAGAGAGAAGGCCCAGTACCCATTTTCATAGTGGCACAGAGAGGACATCTGAAAAACTCAACTTTCTGGATATTCAGACTAAAGAGAGGTTTATTTTCTAACCTGGGATAAGTAAGCCCCTGGGTCTGGAGCCTCTGAAGACACTGAGTGTCTCTGTCACTGTGCCTGTGCCAATGCTTGGTGCTATGGGATCGTCTGTCCCTATTTTTATGAGGCACAAGCATCCCTGTATAATGTGAGTGGTTAGACCAGTGCAGAAGAGCACTGTGAGTCTTGGGGAGCTGGCAGTCACTATTGATGAAGTGACTTCGGGAGCTGACATAGCTGGTCACCATAGACAAGGAGCCTGCTCAAAGTGTTGTAAGCCAGCGATCCTTTACACCCCATACTCCTTGTGCAGATCTGCAACCTGAGTGGTCAGAGGAATGTGAATGAGCTCATGAATTGTGCTGCTCATATGGGACAGACATAAGTATGTACAGAATGAATGCTCATGTCCTTCCTTCCTCCCTCTATCCTTCCCTCCCTTTCTCCCTCCCCGTTTCCATCTCTGTGTCTGTCCCCGTGCCTTTCTGTTTCTGTCTTTGTCTGTCTTTGTGTCTCTCTGTCTCTGTCTACCCTGCCCCCTCTCTCCAGACCTGATTCATGCATGGTTGTGGTGGTGCATTTACAATTCTCAGGAGCGTGACTTTAGGAGCTGACATAGCTAGTCATCATAGATAAGGAGCCTGCTCAAAGAGTGGCAAGCCAGTGAATCTTTACACTCCATTCTCCTTGTGCAAATTTGCAAACTGAATAGTTTTCTGAACTTTTGAAAAGATTATTTTTGTTTTCTAACATACAGTGTACTTCCAAAGTTATAACACATATGAAAGATCATATCTGAATGATTGGACTTCCCAAAAACATTGTTCTTTTGTTTATATTAAATACACAGTTCTGAGTCTGGGATGATTTTGTGCTACCCTCACTTGGATTGTGTGTGTGTGTGTGTGTGTGTGTATGTGTGTATGTGTATGTGTGTATTCACATGTGTACTTGCATGTGCATTGCTATATAGGTGGTCCCAAACTTCCTATATATCCTAGGCTAGCCTTGAACTTGAGATTTTCGTGCATCAGTTTCCCAAGGGCTAGACTTAAATAGGTAAGTGTCATCATGCTTCTATCACTTAGAGATTTTAATTGACGTAGTAGAATTCATTATGTGTATAGTTGCATCTTAAACGTCTCCTCAATGCTCCTGTGTAGAAGGTTTCCATGTGTTAAAGGCTCCAATGTATTGAAGGCTCCCATATGTTGAAGGCTCTAATGTTTTGAAGACTGCTGTGTGTAGTGTATTCCCATGTGTTGAAGGATCTCATGTGTAGAAGGTACCCACGTGCAGAAGTCTCCTATGTATTGAAGGCTCCCATGTGTAGCAGGCACCATGTGTTGAAGGCTTTTCACCAGTTTACAGGGATATCGGAAAGTGTTGGAACTTCTAGAAGGTAGATCCCATTGCAAAGAAGTTATGTCACCGGAGAGGCTTTAAACTCTTTGTTAGAAACCTTCCTCTTTCTGTTTTGTTTTTCCTTCCTGGTCACTGTGTGGTAAATATCTTTGATCTACCCTGTTCTTGTGGCAGACCCAAAAGCAAACAAGCCAGTGTGGCCTGGACTAAACCCTTTGAAGTGCTGAGCTAAAAGTCACCTTTCCTTTTTTATAAGTTTCTCTCAGGAATTGAGCACACTAGCTCAAAGCTAAGTTTCCTGTAAGATAATTTTTCCACCTTCCTATAAAAGAGTAAAAATTGGAAATACAGGAAAGCAACATATGGGAATTATGATTGATTTATATAAAATGATAAACACACAATTTGACAAACCCTTATTTAAAGAACAATATGTGTTTAGAGCATAGTTTCTCCGTGGCTTTGCTCTGATGGCTAGTTTTACACAAAATAAACAAGCCAGTAGAAAAACAACTACACCGGAACCTATACAAATGCATGCATTAAAATATCCCACTCAAATAGCACCATTAATGCCATGATTTGGGGAGTGAAAAAACCAAGTTCTTTTTTTTCACATTAATTTTTATTATTATTATTATTTTCTTTATTTACATTTCAAATGCTATCCCGAAAGTTCCCTATACCCC
>NC_034598.1:85812232-85814690 GCF_900095145.1 Mus pahari | reverse complement strand
TCTCTCTCTCTCTCTCTCTCTCTCTCTCTCTGTGTGTGTGTGTGTGTGTGTGTGTGTGTGTGTGAGTGTGTGTGTGTGTGTGTAAAATCCCTTTACATGATCACAGGGAAAATTTAGTGCATGGGGTTTATTATTTGTGTTCAACTAGTCAAAGAATAAATAATAAGGCTGACTTGAACGGCATACTCTCTGAGCTCCATCCCTGAATAATAAATGCAGAATGGTTAACTCGTAATTATACGACTCATACATCACTCTTTTCTCTCCTGCTGAATGATTGTGCTGCCATTTCAAATAGGTTCCTCCTTGTTATTAAATGTCCCTTGCCACATAAATCTAAACATGCAAGTGTCAGAGTGAATAGAAGTAAAAATGAGTCATGTCATTAAAATACTGCAATAAATGTTCCTTAGGGTAGAACTTTGGTGAAAACAGAAATGATGGTTTAGTGACAATGGGAAGCAGATGCTGAGACAAACAACTGGAGAAATTATCAAGGAGTATAGGAATTACCTGTAAGGGAAATAGATAAAATACCCATTCCTTTCTTTCACTGAACAGGAAAATATTTAGTATCTTCTAAATAGTAGATTCTAGCAATACAAATTATGCAAATCACATACTAATCTTGGGATGTAAGAATTTCACAAATAAAGGCTAAATAGAGCAAGATGAGAAGAAAGTAAATAAATAAATCCATATAGCATGATCTAACACATGTGATCTTATTCTCAAAGAGAGTCACTTTCGATAGCTCCTGATATCATTACAAAGAAATTAGGGGGATCAGGTTTGAAAACAGAGGTACAGAAGTAGGTAAAAGAGGTGCAGGAATAGATTGTGGACTTGGACTTTCTCAAAATGCTTATCTCAAAATGCTCATGGAAAGGTATCTTATAGAACATTTGATAAATGAGTCCGGAGCCTCCTTCCAGGAGAAGGCTGAACCAGAGACATAACGTGCCACTGGGATAAGATGGGATTTAAAGCTTTCTTGAAGTTACTGCACAAGAGAGCCCAAGTACAGAGCTGCATGTGAGGCTGCACTACAGAAGTTACATGGCAATGTAGATTCTGATGTTTGACAGCAGAGATCCACACTATCCCCTACTAGATCTGTGACCCACACTACTTCCCACCAGCTCTGTGACCCACACTACTCCTTACTGGCTCTGCAATCCACACTACTTCCCACCAGTTCTGTGATCCTCATAAGCTATTGAACTTCTCTGTGTCTCTGTCTTGTTCAACAGCTAAAGAGGAATTCATAGACATGCCTATTTGAGCGCATTATATTAAATGATGTTAATACAGATGAGCTTCTGGCAGAATATGTAATCCTTTCTTAGCTAATGATACTAATGATGAGAAAGAAATGGTATTTTAGATAGTATAGTGTGGATCAGCTCTTGGACAGCGTGGTATTTAAACAGAGATCTAAAGAAAGGGTTGAAGAAGTTTGTTTGATTGCACAGGGGAAAAAAACATTACAGGAATAAGAACAATGAAAAGGATTAAAAGGGGGACATAAACATGCTTGATGTTTCAATTTACTGAGCCTGAAGGGTCAAACTGTCATGGCCATGTGCATCTGCTCTGTGTCCCCTTAGGTGATGACACAATTATGAGAACAAAGCAGAACCATCAGACTCTGGAGCAAAATGGCAGATATTCATTTCTTTCTCCCTGAGATTCAGATAAGCTTCTTGGATGGGGAAAATTGTAGTGAATCTAGTTGGACAGTAGATAGAAGGAAGGAGAAGCTGCATATGGTCCTCACGTGTTTGATAGGTGTTAGTTAGGGCCCTTAAATAAGTTAAATCATTCCATCTTCATGCCAACCTTAGGAGGAGGCCCCTAGTAACCTATCGTCCCTTCCCCATCAAGTGCACAGGAGGAGCAGAGACACAAGAGAATAAGCCTCCTCAAGAAAGCATGCAGCCCAGTGCACGCTGCTCAGTGAGCTTCCAAGTTGCTTCTCCAAAAGAGGACAGCTATGGCTTCCACGGGTGTCCTTAATTATCTCTTGGTACCCATTGCCATTTCATAGAATGATTAGCTATATTTTAAAACCCAGAGTATAGTACCTAGTAATTGCTCTAAATATCCTGAAATATATGAACTAACTTGGGTGTATACCTTGCAAGACTCTCTTAAGGCTGATGTGATTGGATAGAAATCAGTTCACCAAGAGAGTATTCCCTTCTTTCTCCCCCATATACTAAATGCTTTGTTGGCATTTTGACGCTAATAACAGGTGCTAGAGTTTGTCCATGTGCCTGTAGACTGCTCTGTGAAGCTGATAGAAGAATATACATTTCCCGGAGGGTTAAAGATCCAGGGGAAATCACTAATCAATTTCAGCTTCTCCCAGGAGGCTGCCATCTAACCAGCTGTGTGCCACTGGGCAAATGAGTTGTGCTTTTCTGAGCTTCAGTTTTCTCTGGAAAAATGAGGG
>NC_034598.1:85721353-85811916 GCF_900095145.1 Mus pahari | reverse complement strand
AGAGAGAGAGAGAGAGAGAGAGAGAGAGAGACAGACAGACAGACAGACAGACAGACAGACAGACAGAGAGAGAGAGACTGAGACTGAGACTGTGTGCTGAGGGAAAGAAGCTTTGGTGGTAGTGTATGGTCCTAAATAACCAAAATATTCATTCCCTGAAGATGATATTAGCATCATCTAATAAGTACCTAGCTGACAGTCTATAAGAAAATGAAGCATTTGTCCAATGATCAAAAGGAACTAAATGACCACAGAAGAGAATGTTGAAGTCCAGAAAGGAATGTAATCTAGTTGACATCCCCAGGAGAGCAGTATAAGGACCCCAATTACAGGATGCACTTGAGTTATACCCAGACTCTTGACCTTTGCAAACTATGGGAGCATAAACAAACTGTCTCGACATTCTAAGACTGAGATAAGCTCTTCTCTAGTGATATAAAACCAACACAAAATTTAGCAAATTAATGCTATAATAATATGTTTTGCTATTATGTCAACAATATATAGTATACAGCTTTGCCCAAGTGATATTGCCAGAACCTAGAACCTTTCTAAGCAAGCGCTTGAGAACAACTGCTAAATCGGTTTATGAACAACTTGGGATCTAGATGTCTGACAGTTTTTTTCACATTATTGATTGTCTTGTTAAAACACTATTATTAGAAAAGTATTAATCTTCTTGATATCACAAAGGTTTCAGTGTGGTTAAATTTGTGGGAAATTAAAATAAACTTTCCTTCAGGTAACAACCAGAAAATTTCCAGTGCTGAGGGGCAGGTAAGGATAATACTTTATCTTTCATCAAAATTCTGTTGCAATTAGTTGAATACAAGACAATATAGTCTTTACTTCAACGCTGACGAGCCTTTGTATCCAACTAGGAAACAGAGCATCAGGCGTCCGAGGCAATCAATGTTTGACTAGCTGAGTTACGCCACAGTAACAAACAACCCCAGCTATCATTGACTAGAAGTTGTGGAATTGTCAATAAGACACCATTAACCACAAACTAGAAAGATGGCTAATCCATATTTAGTTATGGTCTCAGTGAAAAGTATACTTCCATCTTGAAAACAGTGTGTGCATACACACATATTTGGGGAAAACTACATCATCATGTTTATGGCTTTTGTTATCACACATAATCTATCCACTGATAAGCACTCACAGTTTGGATCCAGCCAGTTACCCACATGCTGTTATCTTCTCAGTGAATGTGAGTTATGAATGGCTATGAAACTAGTAAGACCCAGAAAGGACAGGGAAACTGGTATCTGCTGCTACTGAAGAAGCCCTAAGTCTGAGGCTACGTTCTAAGGTGGTGGAAACAGGCTGGCAGTGCTCTTGTACTTATACTTCCTATTGATTTAAACCAAACAATGATACAGAACACATTGTATATTTTACCAAGTGGGTTTTGTTGTTTTTTTTTTTTTTTGCTTTTTTGCCTAAAAGTTATGAGAAAGCTGTTAAGAAATGGAACTTTACACCACATTGAGCCTGGGGACCCCAATGGAAGAGTTAGGGGGTTGCAACTCCATATGAAGAACAGTATCAACTAACCAGACAACTCAGAGCTCTCAGGGACTAAACCACCAACCAAAGAGAATATATGGATGGGTCCATGGCTCCAGATACATAGGTAGCAGAGGATGGCCTTGTCTGACGTCAGTGGGAGGGGAGGCCCTTGGTCTTGCAGAGGCCTGATGCCCCAGCATAGGGGGATGCTAGAGCAGTGAGGCAGGGGTTGGTGGGTGGGTGGAGGAGCACCCTCATAGAGGCAAAAGGGAGGAGGGAGAGGGGAAATGGGATGAGCGGTTTGTGGAGGAGAAAGTAGGAAGGGGATATCATTTGAAATGTAAATGAATAAAATGATTAATTTAAAAAAAGCAATGGGGTTTCTATGACTTTTTCATTTCAGAGGCATCTAACTAATAATTATAACTCAATTCATTTTAGTTTTTCATTGGTATAATGAATATACATGGCTATGCGTATTTACTTCATATAGAATATATAAATATATGAAATAGCACATTAATCTTTAATATGTAATATATTTGAAATCATGGAATCTGATTTTCTTTTCTCTTGGTGCACATGGAAACAGAACCTTCCAGGTAGCTCCATGGGCTGGAGATCTATGACGAGTTCTGGGCCATGACCTGTGAGGGAGCCTGGAAGTGTCCTGTGAAATTTATATGTCTCTGCTCCTGACAAAGGTGCCTGAGAGAAGCTTCCATCTTCTCTGGTCTCTGTTAACAACAAAGAACAGTACCGATGGTCCGCTCAGATTTTTGGTCATCCCAAAAATCAAGAGGTGACTTCTACCTGAAGCTTGGGGTAACAAAGCCTTGAGTGACACTCGCAGACTTTGAATAAATCTGTGGGACTGGGTGAAGTCATAGAGAGACAGAGAGACAAGGAGAGGGAACACAAGGTCAAGCCCAAAGGTATCCTAATATAGAGATACCAAATAGAAGAGAAGGTGACCAAGAAGGTTAAGAAAGATGCAGTGAAGCCAGAGCCATGAAAGATCTCACACTGTCTCCATGACCCCCACTGAAGGCTTTTCAAGGAAGGGATGAGTCTCTATATGGACAAAAGGAAACCATCAGGGGTGGCCCATGGAGTCTTGCCCTACATGGTCTATATAGAGGCAACTTCTAACGTATATTGAAGGGGTAATGAAATGGGCACAGGAAACTAGGCAAATGTTTCAAGGCATTTTTCTGTATTGTAAAAGAGAAATGGGGTCATCATTAGATTATGTGGTTATGTGAGATTTTTATTCCCAATGTACAAGCATGAGGAGCACAGTTTTAGTGATGGAATAGAGAAGCCAACATGAACATGCGGAGGGAAAGGAGGCAATTACAGGAGAAAAGTCCTTGGAAAGGTTATATGAGAAGGGATCTGGGAGTCATGGCGGAGCTCTGGAGCTAGCGGCAGATATTCATACACAGTACCGGGAGGAAAGGGGAAGAGTATGGGGGAAGGGCAGAAGGTCATGTCTGATTGTGTCCAAAAGCAAGGCTGTGAGCAGAACTTCAGTTAATGATGCAGAGCATAAGTTAAGAAGATTAAAGAAGTCAGAGGTCAATATGATATGCCCCAACCCCAGCATATCCAGACTTTAGTCACATGCCACCTAAAAGGACAAATCTACTATGGAGCATCCTCTTTTAAAATGATTATCTGTTCTCTGGTACTCCAACCCATACTCCATTTTAATTTTGTTTTTGCCAAATTATTTATCAACCTCTCACATAGCATACCACCAACTTACCATGTCTATTAACCACGGCCACATTTACTTGAATGTGAGCCAGGCTGGAGCTTTTGGTTTCATTGACTGATGTCTCCTAAGTGTCTACTATCATGCCAAGTACTGCATATTTATTGGAAAACTGAAATTAACAAGCAGACGAGCAATAGAAGCAGAGAAGGAGAAAGAGAAGAAGAAAGAGCCAGGTGGAGAGGGGCAGGGAAAGAGGGAAGGAGTAAGCTACCTAGTTGCTTAGCTGTGCAGGAGGAAAGGGACAAGTTTGAGGGTCTCTGAGTATCCCCGGAGCCATCTGAGGCTACGGTAATGATTTAAAGGGAAGCAGCTGACCTGGTTCTGAAATATATTCAGCATCCAGATACAGGCAAAGAAGGCAAAACTTAAGTCAAATTCAGTTATGGTTTTCCCAGACAACTAAGCCAAAGCACCGAAGGGATGCGAGAGTTCAGGAACTTATTTGTGACAAGGCTTAATGGTGGCAAGTGGAGCTGTGGATAGGTAAAGAGGGAAACAGAATGATGGTTTAAAAATGTCTGCAGTGATTAATCAATAGGCTCATTACCATGTTCAGTTTGCTTCCTAATTACACCTAAAACATTCATACTCACACCAAGCAAGTTTCGGTTCCAAGTACCAAGTCCCAGTATTGCGGGGACTCTTGGTTTCCTAAACAAGATTTATTGTATTGTTGCATAGAGGCACCAGGTGGGGAGAAGAAGAAGAAAAACAGACACAAACTAGCATTCAGTACCTACCTGTAGATTTATCCGATTTTCTTTGTCAACTAAGCACATCATCACTGTGAAAGCAAGACAAGACTGGAAGTTTTTTTTGTTCAAGCGGAGTGTGTAGGAACTTAGGACAGGGAAAATCTTTGGGCAAGGGGGATACCACCAACAATTTATATCCTTTTAGAACTGCAGCGTTGTCTGTGAGTCACTGAATGAAGAAGTAGATTTCAGAAGACCCACGGGCACTGATTAGAGGCTGAGAAACTAAAGCTAGGCAGCCCAGAGTGAGTGCTGAAATGATTTACTGCTGTACAATCAGAAATAACATCCTAGCTGCGCCCAGGAGCCTTCAGACGGAGGGGGAGGGACCCTCAGGGGCAACCCTAATGCGTTTCTGAAACACTAATGGGCTCAGGGTCTCACCATGTATAATTTCCTTCCTTTCCTGCCCACTGGCCTGCTAAGGTCAGGAAACCATAGGCAGCAGGGCTTCCTTCCTCCATCTGCTGGAGTGCTGGCCATCTAGGAAACTCTTTTTAATTTCAACATGTCTGGGAAAGAATGAGAATGGAACACGGAACTGGAAAGCACAGGACTCCACGGAGCGATAAACATCCTAGTCCCTGGAGACCATCAGGGTTAGAACTCCTGCATCAGTGGTTTCATCAAACTCTTAGCCTCAAAGAACGCTTTGAGATGACTATTCATTTAGATCGCAGTAAATGAAGTGAGCTTGAATGAATGAATGTATGAATGAATGAATGAATGAATGAGTGATGAATGAATGGATGAATCCCTTCAAAGCCATCATCATCAGATGCCATTGTCGACTCTTGAGTGAAGCCTTGCCCCCTGCCCCAGGGTTACCACGTTCGAATATAAGTCTTACCAGGCTTAACTAATGTCGTTCATATTTAAATTTTCCACTTCTGTGAGAATGATAAGCAGGAGACCATGAATTGACAGTTGTCCAGACTGCTTCAAAGTTTTTCCACCTCCCCACTTATTCATAAAAAGTTGGTGTCAATTCAATGTGTATATTTCATATAATTCTTGGCAGCTAGGTTACTAAAATGTACTTAAAATGAGGAACACAATGATACCATGAAGGAAGGGCTTCATTGCCTTTTGGCTGCAGCAATATGATGCTCCAGTGGTGCACGAGGACAACACAAAATGTGCTTCATCCCAAAACAGTCCAGTTTTGAGCTCTACGGGATCTTTCAGATTGTGTTTCTTCTTGTGGCAAGTAACAATAGTCCACAATACACTCTCAGGTCCTCTGCTCTGAGATGGAGAACGAATACTATTTTCCACTGAGTTGTGATTTTTTTTTTTTTGGTGTGTGTTGGAAGAATTCAAATGAGTCATATGAAATTATGTATTGATTTAAGATAATATTTTGATCAAATCAGTCCAAGGTAACTTTGTACTGGTCGTCTTGACCTGGCAACGGAAATGTTTTGATTCAACTTTCTCTTCCAAAAGAAACAAAAAGCCGTTAAGGCCCTTAGAGCTTCAGACTAAATTCAGAAGTAACTGGAAATCAGAGTTAAAGGAGCGGGGGGGGCGCGGGGGGAGAAAAACCACCTCTCCTCACATTACCACTTTGATGAAACAGCCCGAAGAAGCAGGTAGTGTGACCAATGTTCTTTCTCTAGGTTAATGGTGGACAGTAGTAAGGAGACTGAGCCCTGATAGAGAGCGGCCACTTAACAAATCTCTTATCTTCTTAGACTCTGCTTCTACTTTCCCTAGACACAGGTTAGGGACCTCAGTCCAAGAAGAGACAGGGACAAGGGTGAATACCTGAAAATTCCCACAACATGTTTGACCAGTTAATAAGCCAGTCCCTTATTAATAATGACATCATTAAGCACTTAATATGTGTCAGATTCTCCTAACAAGAGTATAGAATTCAAAAAAAATCACTGTATCTTTATAAGAGTTTCATGGAATAGGAATCATATGCCAGTTAATAAAGACAGAAATTGAGGCATAGAAAAGCTAAAAATCTTACCCAATTGTTTACTTAGCAAATTTAAACTTCCATAGCTAAGGACTGGAGTAAGTCTCTAAGATACAAAATCCAGAAAGATAGTCTCTGCTCTTAAAGACATTATACAAGCCATACGGAGTCCTTTACTCTAAAGTGTAGTATCCTAAATTTAGAAGAAAAAAAATAGCAGACTAAAACAGAATCAATGCCCATCTCTATTGCTCCTGCTTTCTTTATGTGTAGCAAAGTTTTCCCTGAGTTATCCAATTGTTAAGACCTCTGGCTGTCCGGATACTATGGATTTGGAATTCTCATGTTAATATCAGTGGTAACAGGTACTGCTGCTGCTCTGCCCAGAAGGGCTGGAAGAACAGAAGCAGCACTCACTGTGTCCATGGCCTTCACTCAGTGACTGCCATGGGGGGTGGGGGGCTTGCCTTAAAAGTAACCCAGGTCTCAACTGGGCAGCACACTAGAGATGCCCTTCCCCCTTGCATCTAGCCACCTGCAACAGGGTATGAGAGTCGCAGAGCTGGCCTTACTCCTTGCTAGCTGTAGCATTGTATAAGCTAGCTGGGGCAGTACTGGAGAGCTCACCCTGGTGGTGTGGGTACAGAAGAGCTGGTAGGCTGGCCAGCTTGGCTACCACCCAAACCCAGATCTAGGACTTTGAGTTGGCCAACCCCCAACCTCTACCCAGTGTACGAACTGCTTGAGTGTGTGAAGGGTCTGGTCCTACAGATCCAGAGCTTGCAGGCTCTTCGTGACACAGGGCAACAACAGGGCATCTGAGAGGAGTCACAAGATCCAGTATTGATAGTGTAGCAGAAGCCAGAGGCCTCAAACTGGATCAATAGCTCATTGCAGTGAACATTTGCAAGTAAAAAAATATAGACAGACGGGTACACCGTGGAGCACACTATGATACACTGCAGCTTCCAACAAGAGACAAGATCTTTTCTTTTTCTTTTGTTTCAGGGGGAGGTTGCAAGGACAGAGGGTAGATATGAAGGAACAGGAAGATGTGTGGGACTGAAGTGCATGATAATGAAATTAATATAGAACCAATAAAAAGTTTTTAAAAGTGGCCCAGGTCTGTTGTGTATTTTCTGCTCCACAGCTTCCTTCTTGGATCAGGTAGAAGCCTGTGTCCAGTTGAATCCCTCAGCTAACTGCTCCAGGTCCTGCCTATATACCCCCATACTTCCCGCCACGATGATAACGGACTAAACCTCTGAAACTGTAAGGAAGTCCCCAATTAAATACTTTCTTTAATAAGAGATGCCTTGGTCATGGTGTTTCTTCATAGCAAAAGAATAGTGACTAGGACATTTCTTCAAATCCACCAGCTTTCTGAGATAGAATCTTACATGTCACAATGTAACTGTAATATCGGCATCCTATGACTTACAGCCTGTAATGGCAGTGCCATTTTCTATTGGTTAAGAATATACCACAAGCCCTGTCCCTATACTCAAAGGGCAGGAATTACGATGGGAAAAGCAAGCGAGAATCACAGATCTTTAGGTGTGTCAGCTATAAGTCCTACAAATGTATATATCATCTATAAAATTATAATTTCATTTATTACTTTGTGATCGTCATCAAGGAAAAGTCAGTATCAGTCTCCATCAGCAGAAGATAATTGAAGAAACATCCTAGGAAAAATCCAACTGATGTAGAATAAAACCTAGAGTGAAAATAAGTATAAAGAAATTGAAGATTTATATGTGGGGTCACTTAATCCTCTTACGACTTCATGGAGCACTATCTTGCCTTCATTATCAAATGTAAGAAACTGTGACTCAGAAAGCCTGCATAACTTAGTGGTCCAGGACCACTTAGCTCTGCCATGACTGCACTGAGAGTCAAATCCACAATTACTAGAGATCAAACATGCAGACGAACTACAGTTTGGAGGGTTCCCCGCTTTGCTATTGACTCTAATTTTCTTAGTTCCCTCTCTACCTGTGACCCTAGCTCTCTTCCCCATCAGCCTCCTCAACTCCTTGACCTTGATATTCACACCGAATCTTCCTAGCCTGAGCAAAATTACCATTTGGTCAAATTATATTGCCTAGTAAAGTCAGTGCTTAAAGACATGGGGAAAAATAAATCTCAACCATTGCATTTCTGTTACCATTTCAAGGAGAAAAATATAATAAGCTCAGTCCTGAATTTGCATGTATTCCGAGGTTTATTGTAGTTGGATATTTTTATCCTTAGAGATTGGTGAACTCAGAAACTATTTTGACCAGCTTCTTTATTTTGTGCATCTTAGTTTAAAATTTTTATTATTATTATTATTATTATTATTGTTGTTGTTGTTGTTGTTGTTGTTATATGTGAGTGTGCATGCCCTCGCATGTACATAGAAGTCAGAAGATAATTTGTGGGAATCGGTTCTCTCCTACCATTTTTTGGGTGCTAGGGATTGACCTCGGGTGCCTTTAAATACGGAGCCAGCTCACTGGTATGCCTTTCAGGTTAAAAAGCTTCCTCTGCTTATCACTTTGGAGGGTAACCTACTTAAGTGTGACTCTGGGGATGGAATATTATGCATGAAGTGAAGGCTTAGTTAGCTATGAGCCCAGAGCATACCTGTGTGCACAGAAGGAGAAGGGCAATGCTGTAGGAGGAACTTCTGGTCATTCTCCTCTTCTTCAAACACACTCCTCCACACATCTCCCTTTACTCTTCCCACACACCAGTGTCCCCTTGCAAATGGACACACAGACTAGCATAAAGGCAAGGCATTTTTCCCCCATCTTAAATGAAAAGGAACTCTCTCTTGATTAGATTTCTCTGCTTTGCATTGGGCTTAAAGAACTGGAAACAGCTTCATCCATGTGTTGTCTCTGAGCATCTTACTCCCAGCCAGAGCTGCAGCTGCAGCCTCTTGGCCTTGGCTTAGGCCTTAGCTTAGGCCTTGGCTTTTGATTGGCAGCCTGCAGCCCTTGGCCATATAGCACGAATCTGCTTGCCAAGCATGGTGTAGGAATGACAGCAACTCAACCGACTGTGCTTGTTATATGTGAGTGTACATGCCCTCCATCTGTGTATCTTGGGCTTAATCTCCGCAGGTTTTACAGGGGCGCTGATGAGCTTTGCCTGTGTGGTCATTGCCTTTGAATTGTTTGTGTGTTCCTCAGAAACTTGGGGTTGACTCTCTTAAGAGATCCCTATCTTTGTGACCAGAGTTCCTTGATGTCATTTCTGTGCCATTTTGGAGCCTAGTTGAGTGCATTGTAGTTCTCAGATGTGGTGATGTAGTCTAAGTAGTGACCTGCAGCTGCCAAAGCAGCTAGGACCTGAAAATCCTTCAATGCTAACTTCACTTTCACTTCTCCAGTGAAACGTCTTTCTTGGATTACTTAGACCACCCAGTTCACTGTAGCTGTTTTCAGAGGCACCAGAAGAGGGCACCAAATGCCACTTCGGATGGTTGTCACCATGGAGTGGTGTCACCATGTTCGGATGGAGTCACCATGTGGTTGCTGGGAATTGAACTCAGGACCTCTGGAAGAGCAATCGGTGCTCTTAACCACTGAGCCATCTCTCCAGCCCTCATCTAATCTTCTTTACTCCAACAGGAGCAGCATGGTCTATAGCTACCTCCCTTCTGAAATATTTTTGCCCATGTAACAAGTTCCTGGATTTTTTTTTTCTTTCTATTTCTCTTTAGGCTTCTTCTGTGTTCTTATCCTTGGCTCACCTTTACCCTTCACATTTGAAACATGGGTGTGTCCTGTGCTTCACCTTTGGGCCTCTTCTTTTTGTAGTCATTTGTGTGTGTGTGTGTGTGTGTGTGTGTGTGTGTGTGTGTGTGTGTGTGTGTGTGTAATCTTTTCCAAGTATATACCTCTAGCCTGGACCTCTTCTCAAATTCTAGACTCTATTATCTGATGTCTCTACTGGAATGTCCGACTTAAGAAGTCATGGAAACTCCCTTATTTTGGTTTCTCAGATAAATGATGTAGCATAAGATGGTCTCTCTCTCTCTCTCTCTCTCTCTCTCTCTCTCTCTCTCTCTCTCTCTCTCCCTCCTTCCCTCCCTCCCTCCTTCCCTCTTCTTCCCCTTCACCTATCTTTCTCTCTATATAGAGATGTATTTCTAGACATCTGATCTCAGTAGATAGATAGATAGATAGATAGATAGATAGATAGATAGATAGATAGATAGATAGATAGAGCAGAACTCATTATGTAGACCAGAACAGGACAGACTGACCTTGAACTCACAAAGATCCACTTGCCTCTTCCTCCCAGTTGCTGGCATTAAAGGTGTGTGCTACTATGGCCTGCTGGCTTTTTCCCCAAACTGTTTATTCAACCTGTCTGCATTTTGAGCAACTCTACTTTTGAGCCTGATCACTATACTGTCTGGTAAGGTAAGCGCTTGCCAAGCAACCATCACCTTCTTAGATATTTAAAACATGTCTAGATTCACCATCATGCAGCCCTTCCCCCAACCTATTCTCATCCAAGCAGGCAGCCAGGGTGAGTTCAAGGAACAGAAAACAGATCTCTGCACTCTCCTGATGAACCGTTTTTTTTTATGGCTTCCATGGTCACCCAGATAAAAGCTAGACTCTCCCCTAGCTGCTAAGCTCCAGCACCGGCAGCTTTCCAGGACCTTTTGCTGGTAAAATAGCCAACCATCTTTTGCACTGTTCTGTTAACTCCAGTTAACCCCTCACATTTTCCTCAATTTCCCAGTTGTGTTTCTGTCTCAAGGCCTTTGCCCTTGCTGTTTTGTTTGCCTAGAAGAGAGGCCCCTGCCTTTGTCAACTTCTAGAAAATGCCAAGCTCCTTTCAACACATCCTTTCCTTCTCTTGCAGGTATTTCACATATTGGTTTGTTTGTGCTTGGTTTGACTCTTCTGCAAGCAAGGACTCTTGTATTTATTCACTGCTGAATTCCTAGGGCTCAAAGCAGGGCCTGTCACGGGTGAACGTACAACAATGCTTATTGAATGAATGAATCTCATTCAGATGCTTTGATTTACACAATTAGAATTATTGTACCATGGCTCAATAATAGGGGCCTTCGCTAATGTGCCACATGACTGATAGGGCCAGGAGAGGAGACTGTTCCATGAATACAACAGTTCCTAACAGATTCTAAGGATTTCAAGGTATCCACAAGTTAAGTAATAATTTCAAGGAAAAGATATGTCCTTGTAAGTGACAATTCAAAAACACACAGCAAAGAATCAAGAAACAGAATTAGATATGAAAAATATAAATTAATAATATAAGCATAATTTTAAGATGTGAAAATTAAATTAACTTGAGCTTATTCTTTCTTTGACAATGTTGCCATAAGTTGCTTTCTCTGGATTAATGTGAGATTGTAGCTACTGAACATTAAAGACCCAGAGTGTCAAGCTCTTACTTGCTAGTTAGACTTTGACAAAGATTTAAAGATTAAATTTTTATCTGATGTCCTCACATGTGTCAAGAGTTAAAGGTTTTCACTTGTTCGATGTGTGTATATGTTTATGCACGTGGACATGGTCCATGTTGGTGTTCCCTCCGTCACTCTCCACCTATTTTTTGAGACCGGGTCTCTTACTGAGCTTCTAGCCTACCACTTAGTTATTGGCTAGATTAGCTGGCCATCAAGTTGTGGGGATATGCCTGTCTCTGCTACCACCCCCATCAGCATTGGGGTAACAGACACACAGACACGGCCAGGGATCTGAACTCAGGCCCTCAAGTTGGCACAGCAAGCCCTAGACTTTCGATGTTTAAAGGAGATAATGTTTCTTATGTTAAACTGAACTACAGAGGCTGCCTTTATCCATTTGGAAACCCAAACCTCATTCTGAAATGTCTTTTCATAATGTTGGATATTATGGGACAAAGATCCTAATGATACTAATCATTCATAAGACGCGCTAGGTGTCAATCATTTCAGATGTGCCTGGATTCACTTTTTCATTCTTTGCTTTGTGTCTAATAATGTGCTGAAGTAACTCCTGGAGGCCAAAATTGCTTTTAAAATGGTTGCCTCTCAAACCTATGGGCCAGAGTGAGTGAGAGAGGCCCAGATCAAGAGGGAGAAAGGGAAGGAGAAAAAACAAAAAGAAAAAAAAATAAAAGGTTGTCTCTCTGCTACATTTATTGGTAAAGCACTTGATTTCTAGAAGAACGCTTCTAATGGCTTCCAAGTCTAGCAACACAACAAAAATACATGTGGCACTGACGGACATTTGACGTTAATTATGACTTCCCAGTGCCCTCTAAGCAAGGCAACCTGCAAACACCTCTTTTCTCACTGAGCTGGCTGAGGACATGGGGATGCAGAGAAAGCAGAGATGCTGCATTAGAGACAGGTACCACATGTGAAGACTGTGGGAATCAGGGCAAGACTGGAGCTGGATGCTGCTAGGGAAATAAAGGTTCCCCAAAGAGGTCTGTCTGTCTGCTGGCAATACATAAAGGATTGCAAAGAAAATTACCAGTAAGGAAGCTGCAATCCAGGGGAGAAAAATAGGCAATGAAAAAAGTGCTTAGACCATTTTATTTGTACATTTTGCTAGATGGTAATAATTTTCCACCTATTTTTTCCCCTGACAAACACTAAAGTGAATACCTAGCTGTGAACATATTTAAAAATTACAACAAACAAAATTAACTAGTCTATAGCCAAACCACACAGGCAATCCACCTGGCATGCATGCCATGAACGCACATCACAGCATGCCACAACTGCGCAGGCTGAGCAAGCCTCAGCTGCAGGCTCCACTCCTAGCAGCTGAATACCACAGCACAGATGCTGGAGACACATGGGCGACTAGGGTGCAGTTTAATACTACTTATTATCTGGAAAAGGATTAGGCCTTTTGCGTTTGAATGAATAACTCATGAAATGATTTTTAAATCAGCTATGCAGAGGAAGCCCCAGGAATGGGAAGAAGAGTTATGAAGCTTAAAATACCAATCTTTCATTAATTGCACAGAGCTCTCTCTTTTGATAGGCATCAATTTTTTTTAAACAAAGTCAGAAGGGACTTTTATTATTTCAGACTATGTGGATGTTATATTCTTTCTTTTTTTTTTCCACATAAAAATTCTGCTACCTAGAAATAAGGCTTTGGGACAAAGCAATGACTTTTAAGAACAAATATAATGTGCTATGCTCAGTTGGGCAGCTTTTTGGGAACCCCACAAGGGCACTGAAAAGGCGACATTTAATTCAGTTTGCTGTGCCAGGGAAAAACGCAACCTAAAGTCTTTTGAGAAAATCTGCCCCACTCTCCTGGGATAGGAACCAATTTTCCTTAGGCATCTCACCATTTTCCATATTTCTTGCTGGAGATGTTCCAGAAAAACGCTGCTTCCTTACAGAAAATGTTCAAGGAATGAAGTCAGTTCCAGAAAAATGCTGCTTCCTTATGGAAAGTGTTCAAGGGATGAGGTCAGTCTACCAGGCCTGGGAAAGTCCCATTTATCCGCCCTCTCCCAAGATGAACATAACCAGTGTGGGTGTAAAGTGCCTCAACCATTTGATGCCTCAAAGCAATGAATACCTGGCTGTCTGACTTCAATGATCTATCCCTCAGCCTTGAGCGGCAGAGTAGACATTCCAATTTGTCAGGATGTTTTTCTTATTGATCACAGGAGCTTCACACAATGTGTAGGGGAATCTAAGAGTTACATAACTCAGTAACAGGGACACATATACACACAGTGCTGAATGCACAATAAGCCTCCTGGGGATTATTACGAGAGTCTTGGCAGAGCCTCCTGTTTATTTAGTTCTTCTGCAAAACTCTCCATGCAGGGAAAGTGGGGTGGGGATGGGGCTTGAAGGAAGCTAACAGTTGATCTGGGAATCCTGTAAGAAATAATCTGATTGCTTTTTAAAAACTGGAATCATTTTAAGAATTTCTAGCTGAGTGGTTTCTATCCCTCCCCCAAACAACCAATCTCTTTTTGTGTGCAAGGATGCCCATGTTCATTATGGTTCTGGCCATGTGACCATGATCTTCATTTCATTCAAAGTTTTCTTTACCACATGTGAGCAGAACACTCTGTTATATACACAGAACAGTGGTGGAGTGGAATGTCAGATAAGTAATGAGAGCTTAAAACAATGCAGTTAATCAGAACAGAATACTTTGTCATGAAGTCATTTGATACTTAAATACTCTAAATGGCACATTGTGCTCCAAAATTCCAATAGTTGTAACATCCTCTAAACACTGAAAATGGGGAAAGTAATTAAATTGTTCTGTTAGCATGCTAAAGGTTCATTTAAAATTTTGATTATTAATGTTTATGCATGTTTGTACACATGTGCATTTGTGTGTGTGTGTGTGTGTGTGTGTGTGTGTGTGTGCATTCCCATACAAGAGAACTGTTTACCTCTTTTTCCATTTGTAGTCCTTCTGCTCTAATATTTCTTTCAAACACTTCTCTCTTTTCAGTCTGAGGGTTGGATTTTCTGTACACAAGAATGTAGTCAATTCGACATTTTCCGTCTCTAAAGTAAAGTCCATTGGATTTGTTTCGTTCTCGCACTGTCTGCGTACAAAGAGAAAGAGACCGGTTCAAGTCATTCGTGAGTCTGAGCTTCAGGTAAGTAAGGCTAAAGAACAGAACCTGAATGGAATTTAGTTAAAACATGAACACGAGTCAGAAGCTCATGCTCATAAAATGAAACGTGAAAACAAGGAACAATAAAAGTTGAAGATGCATTATATTAAAAGGGCAAAACAGAAGACACCTGAAAGTAGCAGGTGTTGACAAAGATCTGGGGGCATCTGAGAGCCGTTACAGTCTACTGATGAAAGTGAAAACTCAGGTACTGACTTTGGAAAACATCTCGGCATTGATCTCATAAAACTGAACATCTGCATACCATACAACCCTAGAGAGGTTCTTAGCAAGGCAACTAGGAGATGTAGATAAATATTTATAGCTACCTTGTTCATAACAATAGAAAAATTTAAAATACAGTGTGTACTGGATAGACACCCTGTTAAATACTATTATGCGACAGTGAGAATAAATACACTTGAGTTGTACTGAAACATTTTTACAGGACTATAACAAGCCAAAGAAGACCTCACAACACAATTTTCTATTAAACATGAACAAAATGAATTTCTATGTCTACACTATATGTAGCAAAACTTTTAGGGCAAGGAAATGAAAAATCAAAGAAGGACATAAGTAGGATGGTGTCCTAGAAGGGTCAAGGCTGCGTCACAAGTAACTGCAATGGGCCTAGTAATATTCTCATTCTGTTTTTCTCAAGATGATTCATCCACACTAAAAACAAAACAAAACAAAGAAAGAAACAAAAACCATCTTAAAGGCTGGGTGTGACAATGCACACACCTGAGCCCAGTGCTTGAGATGCACAGATAGGGAGATCTCTATGGATTCAAGGCTAATCTGGTCTACATGGCAAGTTCTAGGCTGCCCAGGGCTACACAGAATCTGTCTAAAGAAGATAGAAATAGAAAGATACAGGTAGAGATAGAGAGATAGAGGTAGATAGATAGATAGATAGATAGATAGATAGATAGATAGATAGATAGATGTATAGAGACCCAGAGACACAGACAGACTCACACACACACACACATACACAGAGAAAAGAAAAATATTTTGCCTTGTTATCTTTGGGTATATGTGTAAATACAAGCATTTAGGATGCTTAAGACAAAACAATACACATCCTTCCATTTGCATGCAATCTAATACTAATTTTCAATTACATTAAAAAAGCAGTAACAAGTTAACAATAGTGATAAGTCATATAACTTGAAAAGTGTCTGTCTCATTCATAGATTGGATGATAGTTTGAGGTGTTCATTTTATTATTAAACTTATAGCTTCTACGGAAGCCATACTCCTTATTTTATGACAATCAATAGAGGATGAATGAATTGGCTTTTCACTCAGGCTCCTTAGAGTGTAATGTAGGGCCAGCCCTGAAGGAGAGCATTGAGTCTGGGCTGCTCAAGCTGGAGACAAGTGACTCAGGCTAATAGATTTCTGAACAGAGTCTGCAAATCCAGCCAAGTGGAAATGGGAAGCCTGTCTTCTCTCAACCACAGAGTACACTACTTTTCAAAAACACTATACAGATGGAAAATGTGTGAGCGTTCCACGACATGCTAGTATCACATCCGTTCTCAAGCACCATGCATACAACCTCACCCCTCAAAAAGCCGGGGCCGGGAGGAATGGAAGGCCTGTGCTCCATGTTTCAGCATGGTCATCTTCAATTGGTAACCACTGTTCAGCCCTTGCTTTATAAGACCCTTGGGAGCCAGCCTGAAGATGCTCCTATTAACAAATATTTACCAGACAGGGAAAGCAGCACCTATCTTTCAAAGCAGGACATTGAGCTGGGGATACAGTTCAGTGACAGGGTGTTGCTTAGGATCATGGGGCCCTGGGTTCAATTTTGGATGCTGTACTCAGTAGAACAACAACAACAACAACAACAACAACAACAACAACAGAAACAACCATCCCAATAAGTCTTTCCTCAAGAGTTCCAGGAAGAAGCCTGTGTCTGACTGAGCTGTTCTACCTCCAGCACAGCCCTGGCCTTTCTGAAACTGCCATTTCTCTGGAAGGGAAATAAATTAGTTGCTCTTTGAGGTCCTTTCAATGTCCTTTCATGAAACTATTGTACAGCATCCAAAGTGCGTAGAGATGATGAACAGCTGATCTTTTTGTTCTTAATGAAAAATAGGGGGCTGGTGAGATGGCTTAGCAGGTAAGGGTACTGACTGCTCTTCCGAAGGTCCTGAGTTCAAATCCCAGCAACCACATGGCGGCTCACAACCACCTGTAATGAGGTCTGACGCCTTCTTCTGGTGTGCCTGGAGTCATCTACAGTGTACTTATGTATAATAATAAATAAATCTTTGGGCCAGAGGAAGCAGGAACTGAGCGAGCAGAATAGGTTGGAGCAAGCGGGGCCAACTGGAACAAGCAGAGGTCCTAAAAATTCAATTCCCAACAACCACATGAAGACTCACAAGCATCTGTACAGCTACCGTGTACACACACACATGCATAAAATAAATAAGTAAATCTTTAAAATAAAAAAATAAAGAAAAGTAGGGATGGAAAAGAGAGACTGTGATGTTGCAGGGTTTTGCCTGTCTAATCACATTAGGGCAGCAGGAGGCTGTGATTGGACAGGGAAAGAGGAGCCGGAGCTAAGAGTGGCAGAGATGGAGAGCATATGAAGTAGAGGAGAAAGAAGATAGCAGAGGATGTGAACCAGCATGGTCTTAACTAGCCACAGTTATGATATCATAAGTTAGAATAGTTAGGATAAGTCTTTTATCATCAATTGGCTCTAAAATTATTGTATTGGCATTTGTAAATTGTGATTTATTTTTGATACATAATTCTGATCGGTTAACCATAATTATAAGCTTTTAGAGTTTTGATTCTACTTTCCACTGCTTTAAAGGAGCCATTCTTTCATTGGGTAACTGTCTGGAAGAGCGAAATTGTTAGGAAGATGCCATCAGCGATCGACTTTACCTCTGTGTGCATGCCATTTCTGTGTGGTGGGTATTCAAAGGAAAGCTTAAACTTCGTTGAGATGCAGCCTAAGCGATAGGGAATATCCCACAGAATACTGCTTCTCCCCTGAAATGGTACGTGATCAGATGGACACATGTACAACCATAAGGAAGCCGCCCATTCCTTATGCATTCCAGAGGCAAATACAAACTCAGAGCCCTCAGATAACACCGTGGTCTGAGAAGCCAGTGTGTTTTACAGTACACGTCTGCATGCTCAGGGGTTTCTAGTAGAAAGCTCATCTTTGTCAAGAGTCTTTTTATTAGTTAGGGACACTTGGACTGCATTTAAAATGACACAAAGTTGTGGAAATCTTGCTCTGTATACATTGAATGTCTCTAGATGTGAGAGAGCAAGTGCACGATTAACTTCTCAGTTTTGAGCATATGTCTATCTTAGATCCTCAGAATGTGCTAGAGCCACCTAGCTCCACAGAACTTGGACCCCTGCCTCTGCTTCCCAGAAGCCTGCAGTCTGACGGGATTTGATTCTGAATGGTCTGCCAGTTTGCTTGTTGCCCAGGACCCCACCTGAAGCATTACACTCGCAGGAAGTCATGCCAACTCTTACCTCTCCCCCTGCTTCTAGCCTGCTGGTGTCCTCCGAAGTACTCGTCAGATTTCCAGGGTGAAGGAGAGAGTCATCATCTTTGCAAGGGCTGTTGACAGCCTCTAGTTCATCAAAAAGGATATTGACATCCTTGGCCACTAGAAGCAAAGCGCATACGTTAAAGTGGACTAAGAAGCTGGACTGAACATCAGCATAGTGAGAGGAGGCATCTCCCTCAGGCTTCCTACGCACACATTGCTTCAGTAACACCCTGAGTGACACATGCATCCCCTCCTAAGAGAAAAAAAATGTCAGATGTAAAACCTGCCTGACCCAAACAGGTGACATTAGGCAAGAGAATGGAGGTAAAACACATTCGCGTCATAAACATAATTTGTCTCCCAGAATAACAAAAGGTGATTTATTCAGATTACCTTTATATAACTGCTTTGAGAAAGGCCCTTTCATTTAAAACTGAGGATTTGTTCTGTAGGTTAGAAGGTGAGCTGTGCTTTTTTGTGCTATATTTTCACACTTAAGAGCGGAATGGTTTGACAAGGCAGCGCATAAAAGTGCCACTTGCCTGGCTTACTGACCTTTATTTCTTTCTTTATAATCTCTCTAGTAAATTTAAGAATGCAGCATGCTGTTAGGGTTCCTGCCTTCCTTGTTCCTCTCATGATGAATTGAAAGGAGTAACCCATTCAGAGACTCCCCCTATAGACTATTTATGCTAATGACACAAGAATATACAAAGAACTATATGTCATCCTTCTCGGGGGAGACTAAGAAGTTCAAATACACCTTGCAGCAAACCATGAAGAAAAGCCAAGTGCCACTGGAGGAGTGGACAGCCAGGACTCTTCTTCACCACCTCAAATTACGGCCCGATATGGTGTGTGTGTGTGTATGTGTGTGTGTGTGTGTGTGTGTGTGTTTTAATTTTCTTATTTTGAAGCTTTTAAAGTGGCTTATAACTTGCCAGAAGTTGCTGCATAAAATGAATCATGGGAGACTGGGTTTGAATATACATTCTTTCATTCTTAAATGTTTTAGCCAAGCTGGCATTGTGTGTCAAGTGTTCGGGTGTGTTGGGCATGTTTTGGTACTAAGAGTGATGTGACTCTTTGCCTATATGGAAAAAGGAAACAGAATAAATAAATGCAAACAGCAAGTAGTTAAAAAAGAAAGAACAGAATTGGGCACAGGGGAAAAGAGATAATCTATGTAGTTGGAGTGTCCGGGCTCTAAAACTATAGCCAAGCATGCGGCTTTACGCAATGCATTTGTCATTTCAAGTCTTGCTCTTGTAAAATAAAATGGATAGGGAATAGGGCTAAAGATAATGTTCATCTCCCTATAGACTAGATAGATAGGCTCAGTCATTATCTGCCTACGAGGCTGACCTCGTATCTCAACCCTGTGAACATGTTCCTTTACATCAAGAAAGGCTGCCAGATATGTTTATATTAAGGATTGTAAACGGGGGACATCTTTCCTGGATTACGTGGGACCTCACGGCAGTCAGAATCAGAGAGAGGAAGTGGACAACTTCCCCACCCTGGGTAGAGAAGCTCCCCCTTTGTAAGCACAGGCTTTGCTGCTGGTTTTGAAGACAGAGGCCAGGACCATGGACCACAGCAAGCAGGTGGCCTCTAGAAGACAGAAACACTATCAATGCAGCCTCCAGCAGGAGTGCAGGTACCACTACCTGGATTTCCGGTTCTGACTTCTAGAGTGTCCCATCACAGATGTGCGACTTGACGATACCAAGCATGTGGCAATTAGCACACCAGCGCTGATGAATGTAATCACCATTGGTATTTAGACCACAGAGAAGAAAACAACATAGTCTTTCCACAGAGCCAGGATCAAAGAGAGGAGCTGAAGGAGCTCAGGTTTTTGAACATAAAATATGTGTAGCGTTTCAGAGACTGAATGTCTGGCCATCCTGGGTAGAGAAGCTCCCCCTTTGTAAGCACATTCTTCCCACGACTTATTTCTTTCCCAGAACTGAACACAGTCTGAAATTAGCTTCTTCATTCATGTTTATGTATGTATTAGTAATTTGTCTTATCACAATTCAAGTTTCAGCCCTGCTGGTATTACTGACAGATCTACTGAGAATCTGACACAGAGTCAGTCCTCAAGGCAAGATTGTGATGGGGACTGTTAGGTGGTATGGACTGTGGTCTAGTGACATGACAATACCCTTCCTCTAATGTCATCGAGTCTAGGATCCCACTCAGGATAACTTTACAGCTTCAGGCAGACAGTGCTTTCAATAGCAGTAGTTACCAATTAGATTCCAGCAATGACTAAATGTCATTTTAACAATGTCAGAGGCCTGATGGCTATTTCAAACATTTGGTGGCTGGGTAAATTTGTGCTTCCATTTGCTAGCTAGCATCACAGGAATGGAAATCTCTTAGACGTCTTACCACCGTTCTTTGGATATTGAAGGCCTATGTCTTAAAGGCTTGGTCTCTAAGCTTGCTCTGTCAGGAAATTCTCTTTGTTATATAATTCAACCATTTTGGTTACCTGCCTCTTTTGTCTACTCTTTGGCTCTCCTGGCTGCTGTACTGGTTCCCTCTTCTTTCTCCCCTCTCCTTTTCCCTCCCCCTTTCCTCTGGATGCTCCCAGATGTCCCTGCTCTGATTATGCTTTGCCACACATCTGCAATAAGCTTTCTCTTTCCATCATACGTAGAAGCAGTCATTTTCCTTTTCTCTTTTATTTTCATTTTTACCCCCTTTCAGGTATCACTTGCTGATTTTAGCTGAATTCACAGTGAGAGTGAGAATTGGGAGCAAAACGAAAGAGTAGAAATGTTTAGCTAAAAAAGCACAAACAGCCTGAGTTAAGGTGCCACTAAAATGGATGCCACAGTTGCTAAAGACATGAGAACTGCCAAGAAGATGCTAAGAGTACCTCCCTGGATGATAGGAAAGACACGTGGAGGCAATTTCAGACTCTGACTTCTGATACATTGGCTGGAAAGATTAAATAGGATTATGGGCATGTTGCTAGGATAGTGCCCCGGAGAGATGAGAAATGTAGGTTGTCCACTGGAGACTCTCGGACATTTAAGCCAGCATTTACTCGGTACAAAAAGGCAAAGTGGGCACAAACAAAATGGAAGGATTGCTTCGAGGAATTGATTGGCATGGTGCATTCATCTGTCTCTCGTTGTTACAATCAAATATGCAGCAAAAAATTGATTGGGGGGAAGAAAGACTTGTTTTAGATGACCACTCATGGGGAGGGGAGCACAAGGCCCTGGTTCTGGTCTCTGTGTGAGGTTTATGGCTGGTCACACTGCCGAGACAGACAGGAAGCAGTGAAAGGTGCTGTTCTCTTTCCTCTTCCTGTTCAGTCTGAGCCACTGACCAAAGGAGGACCACATTCACACTGGGGTGAGTCCTTCTCAGGAGATGCTGTCACAGACACACTCAGTGGTAGGTGGCTCCTGCCTGCTGCCCTCTCAGTGGTCATCTCTGTTGAGAATATAGGACAAGGGGTTGGCATGCTCTGCCATTCCAGATCTTGGAGGAGGGAACTCTAGTATTAAGGTGGAGAAATCCGACTCTACATTAAGGCACCTACTCTTTGCCTCTGATGGAGACAGCTAATGAGGAATGGAGTGAAGCCCCTCACCCTCTCTGTTGATGCTCACAGAACTTTGTGACTGGAAGTCGCCATGGGGATGCTGCCAGTGGAGCGCTCAGACAAGTTGGTATGCTGTAGAAATCCAGTTTTTGGAAAATAAGGACTATCTTAATTTTAGTCATCTTTATCACTTGCCAAATGCTACATAGCTCCAGCAGATATTAAAATCCTTATCAGAATATGTGCAGCTAAGCACGTCATCAATAGAACACAGTGGCCAGGTACATGCTTTTTTTGGACAAGTATTTCAAATACCTACTAAGCTTAGATACCTCACTAAGCAAGGGGTTGGGGCTGAGGCATTGGACTTCATGGGCATACATCCTTTCCCGTAGAGAGCTAGCTCACTGTCCACACCAAGTGGGAGCAAGGTTTCTCTATTCATGGTCTGAACTTCACAGAGACTATGTTTATTCACTAAAAATTATGCAAGAATGAATCTCATCACCTCCCTTAAATGTTTTTCTCAAATAGAAAATATTTTTATAATTATCTACATAGTAGAGTTCTGCTACTAAGCTCATTAAGTGCAGGAGAGAGCCAAATGCTTTGGGGAATCAATTAAACACAACAAAGAGGGAGGGTGGGTGCAACAATTGCATGTGATCCAAGTCAGGGATTGGCACACACAGCCAAACTGAGGAAGAGCTGTGTGAACAGACCTGGGCAGCATCGAGAGTGAGGGCGGGTGTATCTGGGGAGCAAGGCAGACACGGAGCTGATTCTCTGTTACAGATATGAGGTACTCAGCTCAAAACCAAGGCTTAGAAACACAGTATCTGAGACTCATACAACTGAGCAAGAGTAAAGAGTCTCCAGTTGCCTGAAAGAAACATCTGCTAGAGGGCCTGAGTCAAGCATCCCACTCAGTACACAAAGAAAAAAATATTTAAAGATTAATTTGTTTATTATCTATACAGCATTCTTTTTGCATGTATGCCTGCAGGCCAGAAGAGGGCATCAGATTTCATTATAGATGGTGATGAGTCACCATATGGTTGCTGGGACTTGAACTCAGGACCTCTGAAGGAGCAGCCACTGCTCCTAACCTTTGAGCTATCTCTCCAGCCCCACAAAAAGAAATTTTAAATGGTTGCTTCTTTCTATCCCAACCCAGGACAGGGACAGAGTAAGAGAAATCAGAGGTCCAGAGATATCTTAGACCCCTTGTCAGGTGGACCAAGCTATCTATTTGCAATGACAAAGCTATTGATTCTACTTGCCAAATATTTACAATTATTTCAGCGACTTCTTTAGGGAAATTCATCTGGATTGTTTAGGCATTCGTGCTTACTAATTCTCCAAGGAAAAGAGATCACAAATGTAATGTGTGGATAATAATCAGGTTAATTAATTATGAGTTATGAGACGTGTGTTTGTTGAACCGTCATTGAGTGTTAGGTGGTAGAGGCTCAAGCATGAGGAGGGGAATGTGGAAAGCCATTCATGGAAAGCCTTTATTTACACTTCCATGTAAGAGGGTGGCATTAGGAGACAGTATTATAAGAGCAATGAAGAAAAATGAAATGGTAAATGTATTTGAGAAATAGTCTAAAAGGAAGTAGGAGGAGGGTTAAAAAAAAAAATCAAAGAATGTGATTCACTGCTCTTTAACTTTCCAAATGCATCAGGATAACCTCGTGTTACCACACAGGGCAAGGGTACCTTCACCTCAGTGCTTTGTGTTGGAGACAAAACAAGGTGAAATTATAGGTCACAAAGGAAGACGTGAGAGGCCTGTGCAGCGTAATCCCGATGTCCACGTTTGTTCTGCAGAGTGCCAGCTCACTAGGCTATTTTTGTCATAAATTGCAGATTATTACATCTGAAACACCGAATTCTAAAAGCATTGCATACCAACCCCGAAGCACCATGAGGGAGCATAAAAAAAAGGCACTTCTAGAAGCAATTCAGTATATAAAAAAGGAAAAAAGATGGTTTATGTCTCAATTTCTAACACCAGTCTGTTTGTAATAAATCTATTTTAATGTTTGTGCTGTCTTCTGTCCTGTGGAAACCAAACTGACACAGGAGTTAGAAAATAGCAGAGACTCAATATTCATATCAAAAAATTTAAAACCAGCTAATTGTTAGAACATAACAATAGTTATACACATATATGTTCTTTGGGAATTTTATATGTATGTTACATATTCACACCCTAATTCCTATCAGATCTACCCTCCTTCCCCATTCACTTAATTTGTGTCTTCAGTTATTTTTTTTAACCAACCAAGTCCAATTTATGCTGCCCATAAGTTCTTGAATGTGTGCCTTCCACTGGAGCACAGTTAATATACCAGAGGCTACAATCTGAGAGAAACCAGAATCTTCCTCTCTTGGCTGCTAACAACTGCCAACAGCTGTTTAGCTATGAGTAAGAGGATTTTTTATGCTGACCACCCCTTTCCACGCTGGAAAAGATATTTTTCTTATTCTAATTATCTTATTGATGTTGTTTTAAAATATCAGCTTTTTAAAATCACGGAAGTGGGGAGCACAGAGAGGCACGGAGGGTAGCATTTAATGAAACTTTGTCCTCCTTTCCCACCCACTGCATCGGAAGTTATGCTATATCTGCATAAGGCTGATGGAGAGTTGGCCAGATGTTAACCTTTCCCCTCTGGTTCTTCTCAGTAAACATTAAGCTCCTTGGAAGTTCCTGCATTTAGAGAGAAACCCATAGCATCTTTAGGTGACAGGAACATCTGCTAAAACAGGAATTCAGAGGATCCATCTGGCATCTCAGGAAGAGGGGGCAGAGGGGTCCATAACTGGAGTTATGGACCGTTGTGATCTACCATGTGGGTGCTGGGAACCACACTAGGGTCCTCTGCAACAGTTGCAAGTACTCTTCTTGCCAAGAGCTATCTCTCTAGTGCCACACCAGGATCTTAGTTTGAACTTTATAAAACACTCACAAATTTGTATTCCCTTATTTGAATCGTAAGAGATATTTATAAAGAGAAAATCATTTAAAACTAGCACACAGCCAACAGCATTAGACAAATACATCTTTAACTGAGGTCTACTAATGACCAACTACTGGAAAGAAAACTTCCTTATGAACTATTACTTCACTTTGATGCAAATTAATTAAGTCCTAAAAGCACATCAATTGAGTTCAACTTCAGCATTTACATGGAGCCAAATTTTGTCCATAGAATTTTTTTTTTTTTAGTTCTTTGAGAACTGTACAATCTAGTATCCTTTATAGCAAATGAAATAATTATATAATTTTATAACTTTGCATGAAAAGTCATTTTCTGTCCCTTGTCTATTAATTTGATTTATCATCCTCCTGGGGAAAGTTTTTCTTTTTTATTCGCTAATATGAAGGGATGACCATACAGAACAAATAACAGGTCCTCATATAGTCTTTTTTTTTCATTTTTATTTTTTTATTATTATTTTCTTTATTTACATTTCAAATGCTATCCNGAAAGTTCCCTATACCCCACNCCCGCCCCTGCTCCCCTACCCACCCACTCCCACTACTTGGCCCTGGCCTTCCCCTGTGCTGGGTCATATAAAGTTTNCAANACCAAGGGGCCTCTCTTCCCAATGATGGCCNATTAGGCCATCTTCTGCTACATATATTCTTAATTAAAACCATTTCTTTCAAATGTGGATTAATCTTCAATTCAATATGTTTAAATCTGGACCAGAGCTCATTCATGAAGGGATGCAATGAAGGCTGCAGCTGCCTTCAGTCTAATCTGGCCTCCAATGTTTGTCCAAATTCTTTGTTAATTTCCCTATTTCTTTTGTTAATTTTCCCATCTTCGATTATCCTACATAAAGCACTAAACCATTCATCATCTTATAAAATCAAGAAAATAGTACAATGGTGGGGAAGAACTCTAAAAAGGATGAGGAATATTCATAAGAAATGTAGCCTGATGAGTTCAGAAGTAAAGCATTTGCCTGGTATTTGCCAAGTCCCGAGACAATCCCCAGACATACACACACACACACACACACACACACACACACACACACACACGCGCGCATGCATGCACACATGCACATTCACTCACATGCACAGACATTGGTACAAAAATGTAATGTCCTTAATTCAAAAGTAGAAAAAACTGCAGTTGCTTTTCCTAAAATGGTCTGCAAATGTAAAACCTTCAAGTTCAGCATTAGGAGACAGCATCACCTAGAATTCGCTCTGTTAACGAAACGAGTGTCATCATCACCTGCTCCGTGCTTAATCTGTAACCGAGCAAATGTGTTGATCAAATACGATTCCGAGTGACAGCTACTGAAGACAAAAAAGTGAACAAAGAGCCCCTGTCACTGATAATCATTTTGTGTAGTTTCTTCTGGGATGTGGCCTTTCATCAATGACTCCAAGTCAATATGGTTTTGCTTTTGGCTTAGTGGGTCAACGTGTAGTTCTTTCTTCTTGCATTTGAGCATGGGAACAATAATTGTTTTTTGTAAATGGTTTTTCATTGTTTATAATTAGTCTAAACCTAAAACATTTTAAATATTTTTTAAAGTAGCATAATATTGTAAACATACAGAATTCTCCAAAGACTCCATTATCTTCTGGTTCAGATTCACAAGCTAATGCCACTTTCTAGTCTTTCTGTGTCTCAAAATTATTTTGTACAAAACCTTGTTTATGATATGGATTGATTATCCTTTTCAGTTTTAAAGTGTCTACACTGCCAACTGTTTTACCTTTTCCCAACATTATAACACTTTTTCCCTCTTTGAATTTAAAATTTGAGAGAAACTTACTTTCTTGTATTGCATTAAGAATCTCTGAAAAGTCCACATCGCTCTTTGGGCCGTCGGGCAGTATTTGCATATCCAGTTGATGGCTTTGCAAATCCAGTCCACCTTCTAGAGAAATAAAAGATATCCATGGAGTTTGCACTGCTTATAGGAGGGCCCCGCATGAGGGCCCTGGGGAGAAGGGACATCAACATCTAAAGTGAACAGCTGTTTGGCTTGCTATTGATTCCACCTCTTAAAAAACTGCCTTAGAAGGAAAAAAAAAGAGAGAGAGAATGGGACACAGTCTTGTCACTCCTTGTTCATCAAAAAACATTTCCCCTGAAAAGAAATAAAACAACTACTTTAAATAATGCAACATGCTTCACAGCATTTACTGGCATTTTTTCCTAGCTGAAACAAAACCTTAGCTTTCAGTCAAGACAATTTAAAACTATTCTTCTGTTTTCTATGTAGATAAGATGTGGCGTTTACAAAACACTCTATGATGCTGTTCTCTTCTTCTGGAAGGATTTGCTCTCCTAATATGACAGGAAACATGGCATCAATATTTTCCTTCTCACAGTGAGGTTTCTCTGCTGCAGCATTTATTCTAACTGTGGCAGGATCCTTCAATCTATGTTACAAAATAATTAAGCCTCTGACGGGACCTTTGTGTGATCAGACCATCTGAGTATGTGCTAAAGAAAGGTCACACTCCCACAAAGCACTTAGGTCAAAGAAAACGAGAGACAAAAAGTAGTTTATCATTAACAATGCTTCTTCTAAAAAATGGTATTCTTCTCTCATATACTCCATCTCTCTCATAAATACCTACCACACCTTCCCATCCCTCCGTTCTTCCCAGTCCTCCTCAAACCTCCAACCTTTCCTTTTTCCCCAGAGCCACTGCTTCCTCTGTCTCCCCCCAGAAAAGAGCAGGCCTCTCAGTGACATCAACCAAACATGGCATAAGATACAATAAGACCAGGCACAAGCCCTCCCATCAAGGCTGGGGGAGGGAAGCCACTAGGAAGAAAGAAGTCCCAAGAGCAGGCAAAAGAGTCTGAGACACCCCTACTCGCATTTCCAGGAGTCCCACAAAAATACCAAGCCAACAACCATAGCATGTACGCAGAGGACCTAGCACAGACCTATGCCAACAACATAACATATATCCAGAGGACCTAGCACAAACCCATGAAGGCTCTGTGATTGCCATTTCAGTCTCTGGGAGACAGCATGAGCCCTGCTTAGTTGATCCTGAAGGGTGTGCTCTCCCTGTGTCCTCAACCCTTCTGTCTTCTTCTGCTGGGTTCCCTGAGCTCTGAAGAGAAGGATCCAATGGAGACCTGGCTGGAAAGATGGCTCGGCCTTTAAACTCTAGGCTCACAACCAAATTACACTGATTAATAAGAATACATCTGATTTTCAGAATCTACAAAATCTAAAATACACAGGTAACAAATAAATAAAATGAGCATGCTATAGCATACAATGTTTGTGTGTTAAAAAAAAACAATCTTTTTATATCTATATACAGGTAGATGATAGATAGGTAGGTAGGTAGGTAGGTAGGTAGGTAGATAGATAGTCTCACCTATATTTTCAGTTACATTCTCAAAAGTACAAGTCATAGATAGCTACTGCCTTACATGAATGTTCGTAAGTTACTTAATACAACAGAGAGTGGCCTTTAGGTGGGAGGAAACACTGCATGCTGTGGCCCCAGCTCATAGAACTGTGCCTCATGCGGAGCCTGCCCTCAGCAAGTGTGAGCTGGATGAATGAGTGAAGCTGTGCAGTGATATGAGCCAGTGGAGTTAAAGTCGAGCTAAAGCCAGCATGGAAATTCTAAGTGGCTCACACCAACCCTTTCCAGCGCTTAGTCTCCTCGTCTGTAAATGATGGCTGATGAATACAGCCTCATAATGGAGCACAAGGATTAGAGGAACTAGTGTATGGAAAGCTCTTAGCTGCCACAGTCAATCCTTAGTAAAAGGGGACATTTGTGTTACCATCCACAGCAATTCACTACACAACCCTGCTGTCTACACAAAGTATTGCTACATATCAGAGAGCAAGGACCCACAGTGTACATCCTGGTAACTGCCAGGAACCGCTGTTTAATACTATAGACACTTCAGTGAACTTTTCAGATTCATGCACATAATTGACTTGTTGCAAAGTCTCAAGTTAAAAATGGGATAGTTTCTCTGGACAAATAAGCATTTTATTGTGCTATTCCACAACTAAAACAACACATTTATCTTTTCCTACCATGGTCAGAGAAAAGTTCTCATGGCATTCAATCTCTGCTTTCTCTATTTTTGGACAAACATCTCCCACTAAGGACAGCAAAATTACAAATCAGTACTATCAATTTGCCACAGAGACCACCAATAATGTAGGTATGGATATAATATCCCAAGTATAACAAAAGGAATATAGATTAATATGACTGAGTATAACAGGAATAATATATTTCAACCAGTACAGAACTTATCTACAAAAAGTTAAATCATTAAGTTATAGTCTTTGCATTTTGCTTTTAACAATAGACATACAACATGTTTAAAGACACTTAAAATTTTTGGAATGGTCCAATGAAAGGTGAAAATTATTTCAACTTTAGAATTTAAGACTGACAGAAAGACTGCAAATACCAAATCATAGATACTATTCAACTGGAAAGAGGTTCTAAATTAATACACCTTCAAAAAATGTCTCCAAACTGTTGTCTTCATGGTATAACTTAAAGATCATTGTTGGAACCCCTAAGACATAGGCATCTTTCCCCTTGCACTCCAGAACACACATGGTGTAAAATGCTCATGTGAACTTTCAACAGCATATCATTCATTCCATTCCCAAACGATGAAGACTTTCCTAGCTAGAGAGAGACCAGAGCACAAGGAATATTTGAAAGTGACTATCTCCAGTTTTAGCATGAACTGCCTGACTGACAACCAATAACTTTAATATATAAAATGCAGTATGTCACTTTGTGCTTATTTATTTATTTATTTATTTACTTACTTATTTATGTTAACTTATGTGGTTTTAATGTGATTACTACAATGTTAAAAATCTGAGACCCTCATCACAGTCACAAGCATCCTTAACTTGGGGCCAAAATAATAAGCATAATATTGTCCACGAGGCAAGGTGAGAAGAAAGGACAGATTCAAACCAAACATTTTTCAAATTGTTATTTTATACACATGAGAGTTTTCTGCTAGCATGTTTGTAAACTATGTGTGTGCCTGTTGCCTGAGGAGGCCAGGAGAGAGCGCAGGATCCCTTGGAACAGGAGTTACAGATGGATGTAAACTGGCACGTGAATACTGGGAATGTAACTGAGTCCTCTGTCAGAGCCACAAGTGCTCTTAAGTGATGAGCCATCTCTCCAGCTCCTCATATGAAATATTTTTAAGTTTCAATAAACATTCAACCAAATACAGTACTGTGGAGGCTAAACTAGTTAAAGTGATAAACTAAAAACATTCCTCAAAGGTATGAAAAAAATCAGAACGATTTTAACAAACTTAAAGGCTGTGAAGGCTGTAAGTTCTCCAAGTTTGGCTTTCATTCTTCACGTGCTTGATGGATAGGGGTGATTATATACCAACTCTTCATTGTGGTTCTTCTGCCTGAGTTAAGTCAAGCACAGAGCCAACAAAAGCCACTTCGTAATGGCACTTACATTTAATAGACAGTCTCCATCTGGGCGAACAACATGTCAAAAATTCACTTCAGATTTGGATCTAGCTTGGCTATTAGCTGAATGCTTATATACAAGAGCAACAAAAACTGGGCTTCAAACATGACTTTCGTAGCTAGTGAACAGTCAGTGGGATGGCTTTCCCAGCACACACCTGTCTAAAGACAGCCCTCTCTACAGAGAGCAGCCCATCACTTTCTGTGTTTCAGAAAGACTTTTGGTTGTTGCTGTTTCTGATACATAGTGAATATAGTGTTTCCTTCTATTGAGCCCATGAAGCTATTTATTCTTTATATTTTCTCTAATGTATATTTTCCATAAAAATCAGCTCCATATCACAGAATAAAAAATGCAGAGAATACAGAGAATGTTATTTCTCTTCATCTAGATTTGTTCCATCATGGCTAGCATCCTCAATGGGGCTGGAATGCACTGCAGCCTCAGAACACACTGGGTCCATTCTTTACCTTCTTTACCTCCAAGAACAAGACACTAACTACAGCCAGCCATGGCTCAGTTGAGGCCTACAGTGAGAATTTTGGTTTCTTTAAAACCCAGATATGTTATGTGAATATATTTTTGTTTTAATCCCAAGTGAGGAACAAGAGCCTGCTTCACAGCAGGTGATTATGATTTGCCTCACACAGTAGCAGGGGTGTGATTTTTGCCAACAGCAGATAGGTTAATTCTGGGAACTTTGAAGAGGGATAAATGGAAGAGCCTTGGGGGCCTGTGGTGGCTGCTGCTCTTCCTGCTGCTGTGTTTGCTGTTGTTTAGTATTCCTGGATATTCTGACAATGAAAACTGGACTTGCCCCAAGGAACCTCATGCCACCAATTGCCAATAAGTACCCAATAGAGGTTTATTCTCCCTTTTCTCCTCTAACCTTCTTTCTCTTCTACCTTGTGTTGGCAGAGTGAATGAATTAGTGTGGGAAGGGAGGTAGAGGCCTAAGGACTGAATAAACTAGCTAAAAGAAATATACCAACAAGGCCTTTTAACTGCAATTTTATTCAGTGCTCCAGTTTCATTACCTAATACCAAGATGTAAAAAAAAAAAAGAAAAGAAAAAGAAAAAAAATGCTATAAGGAAGTCTGCTATAAGGAAATATAAGTAATGCTATAAGTAATGCTATAAGGAAAACGTACCTTGATAGGCTATATCACATAGCTGTGAAAGACATATGAAAAAACATTTGTCTTCACATTGGGTATAAATTTTCTTTTCATTCATACAGTTTTTCATTCATAGCTGTATATATATATATATATATATATATATATATATATATCATCTATAATGTATATATTAAATGTATATTGTACAGTATATAATGTATAGTACATATAATGTATGTATATACATACACACATATAAAATCAAGTATGCTCGTATCTACAGCCCCTAATTCCCTATACAAACTCTACTAACATACTTCAATACACCTCTCTGCACTTTACTATATTATTTATCATCTATCTATCTATCTATCTATCTATCTATCTATCTATCTATCTATCTATCTTCTATCTATCTATCTGCAAACACAGTAAGAATGACCAGTACTGCCCATATGTCATGGGTCTGCAACCATTTACTGCAGCATGGAAAACATACCAGTGGCCTCAATACAGCTACTATCTACTGTCAACTTCTCCTCAGTAAGGAGGGGCCTGAAGATCACCTGACCCACAAATGCCAGGATTTGGAATAGCCTGATTTTGTACAGTAACCACGAATGCTATGAGATCGAGGGTGTGACAGTCAGACTGTATCCAGAAGACAGCACTTCACAGCATTCTTCCCTGTTCTTTCAGCCTCCTGCCTTCTGAGTCTTGGTGGTGGCTTCCATATTGATCAATGCTTCCATACAGTTTTTTCATACATCCTTAGTTTTGTTTAACCTGCCCATTATCCTCATCTCCCCTACCACACAGCCTCCATTCCTGCTTAACCCTGTAATAGTATTCTCTGCCTTTTTTCTTTTCACATGTGTTTTATTATCCTTCAACTTTCATATTTTCAAGTGGAGTTGTTATATAGTAGACTTCATACGACTTTCACATCCCCTTCAGCCTTTGGTTCCTTCTATATCCACAGTCCCTTCTATGCTTAAGACCCCCAACTTAGCATTATATCTCACTACTCTTCTCTCCCATTTACCATGTCCTGTGCTCTTTCACCACCCAATGTCTCATTCTACTTCCCTGGTTTCCACTTGTGTTTCAAGTTAACTACATGAAACAAAGGATTTAAATTAGAATCTGTGTATGAGAGAGAATAGATAGCATTTGTCTTCCTTGACCTGAGTTACCTCACCCAGTTTAATTCCTTCCAGTGCCATGAATTTCCTGAGCAAATCTGTGAGTTTACTTTTCTCTGCAGCTGAGTAAAATCCCATTGTGTATATAGACCATGCATTTCTAGTCTGTTCATCTGTTGATGGACATCTATTTTATTCCATTTCTAGCTATTGTGAATAATGAAGCAACGAACATGGATATATTAGTGTCTCTGTAGCAGGATATAAAGTACTATGAATATATGCCAAGGACTTGCATAGCTGGGTCACCTGCCAATTCCATTTCTAGTTTGTAAGAAACTTCCAAACTGTATTTCAAAGTGAAGTGAGCATATTAGTGTATTCTTTCACCGGTATATTGTGTTTTCCTCTCAACATATACGTGACAATATTCCTTATTATTTGAGTTCCTGATGATAGCTGTTCTGACTGGGGTAAAATAGAATCTTTTTTTAAAGCATATTATTATTATTATTTGACATCTCATTCTTTTAAACATTACGCTTTTTACAGTATTTTTCAATTCAGCTATATTTTTAAAAAAATAAGGTATGAAAGGTACTTTTAAAAAAGTTTTACACTGCATGGAAATTTTAATTTATGGTTTGTGCTAGGGGTCTAATACTAATACTTGAGTTTGTATTGTAAGAGTAAGTTTTAGGCTGACAAGTGATAAAACAATAATCACTTGTAATAATGCTTTTTCATACACACACACACACACACACACACACACACACACATCCCTAAATATAGCCTGCTAAGTTTGTATGGTTTCCATTAATTGGTATTTATACAAACATACATACATACTTCTAAATATAAAATGTTTAGTAATATCATTATAATATTAGTAAAGATTAGATGTAAAGCTTCAAAAATACACTGGCTCACCAAACAAAAGACTCTTAAAAGAATCATATCAAAAATGTCTAATTAGTTGTTAACTTAAAAAATGATTCTGTGAAATGTTTTCCTAAAGTCTGCATACATTTAAAAAATTATTTCCTTTATTTTTAAGATTATAATATTCTCCTTCCCTTTCCTCCCTCCAAACTCTTCCATATACCCCCTCCTTGATATCTTTCAAATTTATGGCCTCTTTTTTCATTAATTTATATACACACACACACACACACACACACATGCACACACACACACACATACACACACACACACAAACACATACACATTTCTAAATACATAAGTACAACCTGTTCGGTTTGTATGTTCTTTTATTAATTGTTGTTACACACATACACACATGCACACACATACAAATACATACACACATTCCTAAATACATAAATATAACCTGCTCAGTTTGCATATTCTTTTATTAATTGTTGTTACACACATATTCTCTCTCTCTCTCTCTCTCTCTCTCTCTCTCTCTCTCTCTCTCTCTCCCCCAAAACTTATGAGTTTGTATAATGTTACATGTTACTTGTTTATATACTTTCATGGCTGGCCATTTGGTGTGGCAAGATTCACAATTATCATACAATAATTAATAGTCTTCCCATATATCAACAATAAGCAACCTGAAAAAGAGACTAGGGAAACAATCACATTCACAGTAATCACACACACAAAATAAAATAACCCTCCCCCCCCCAATCAAGGAAACTTCTCTTTGCAACAGGAGACTGTTACAGACAACTGCAACCAATCAAATAGAGAGTTGGGAAGCCCAGTTTTTGCTAGACACATCTGCAATACGACTCCTATACCTCAGGTTCAGGGACCATTGAAGAAGAAGGGTTGGAAAGATTGTAAGCATCAGGGGCTTTCTTGCGAGATTGTGCCTCCTAGGAATGTCAGATTTATGTCCTTAAAGTCTCACTGGCATGACTGCCTAAACATACGCTAACCAAGGACACTGTGGCTGGGGAAAGGCCATGGGGTCTCAACACTGTAAAAGGACCACAGGCAACTAAGGGAAGCTGAGAGCCTGAAGAATTTGAAGGTGCTTTTACCTGTATTTTCCTGATGCCCAAGGATGCTGGGCACTTTGTAAAATGCTTCCTAGCCATCTGCATTTATCTTTTGAGAGTTTGTTCTACGGTTCCATAGCTTGATTTTAACCAAGCTGTTCATGTTCTTAATGTTTGGGGTTTTTGAGTCCCTTCTGTCTCCTAGACACACAGTTTTTGTCAGGAGAATAGCTAGCAAAGATGGTTCTCCCATTCTGTGGTGTGGGCCACCTAGATGCTCACTTAACAGTCTCCTTCATTGTATAGGAGCTTTGTAAATTCATGAGACCACATGTGTCTAGTGCTGGCCTTATTTTCTATGCTACCAAATCATTCTGAAAGCCTCTACCTGGGCCTATGGGCTGAAGCACACACCCTACCTTTTCTTCTAGCAATTTCAGGGTATGAGGTCTTATGCTGGAGTCTTGATTCACTTGGAACTGAGCCTTGTGCATGAAGAGAGACCAGGATCTAGTATCCCTCATGTTGAAATCCAAATTTTTCAGCACCATTTGTCAAGGATGCTGGTTTTTCTTTCTCAGTGTATGTTTTTGGCACTTTTCTCAGAAGTCAAGTAACTGTAGGTGCTTGGACTTATATGTGGGTCCTCAATAATACCTGTATTAGTCAGGGTTCTCTAGAGTCACAGAACTTACGGATAGTCTCTATATAGTAAAGGAATTTATTGATGACTTACAGTCTGCAGTCCAATTCCCAACAATGGTTCAGTAGTAGCTGTGAATGGAAGTCCAAGGATCTAGCAGTTCCTTAGTCCCACACGGCAAGCAGGCAAAAGAGCGAAAACAAGACTCCCTTCTTCCAATGTCCTTATATGGTCTACAGAAGAAGGTGTAGCCCAGACCACACCTTTAATCCCAGATGACCTTGAACTCGGAGATCTCCCTGTCTTAATCTTCTGGAATCAATCACCACTGTGTCGCAAGATCTCCATACCAAGATCCAGATCAGAAACGTCTATCTCCCAGCCTCCAGATTACATTCACTGGTGAGCCTTCCAATTCTGGATTGTAGTTCATTCCAAATAAAGTCAAGTTGACCACCAGGAATAGCCACTACAATACCCTAATGATCTATGTGTCTATTTTTGTTTTTGTTTTTTTGTTGTTTTTTTGTTTGTTTTTTTGCCAGTATCATGCTGTTTTTATTACTATGAATCTGTAGCATAGTTTAAAATCAGGTGTGGTAATACTTTATTATCCTTTACTAAATCTAAATTTCATCAAGTAATTACAGTTTCAAAGTGCTCAAGAGTTTATATTGCAAACCAGTAGCTACCTTTTCTGCAGTTCCAGTTTTCTTACCATAAAATAACAATTTATGGGTTTCTATTGTGCATTTACATATATCTCACTATTAATTTCTTTCCTTTTGAAGCTAATAAAATATTTATAAATAGTTTTATAATAGAGTAAAATCACAAAGATCAAAGTCTGACCATTCATGAGAACAGCTAGAGTTTCTATTTTCTTTCAAGTAGCAGATTAATGTATGAAATTTTCATATATAGTTTTAATTGACTCTCCCCCAACCTTCTGTCCCTCATCTGTGTCCTCAATCCTGCTTAAACCCTTCTATAATGGAAATTCCCCTTTAATGACATACCAAATAGTCTATATATAAGCCGTCTACCCCTTCGCTTGACACTTCTTTTAAATCCTCTCAGAGACTTCCCTCTGGCTTTCATTCATTCTCACATAAATAGAAAACTACAAAAATTAAAATCTAAGGTGTGCATATGAAAGAGAACATGTGGTGCTTTTCCTTATAGCCTGGGTTACCTTGCTTAATAAAATATTCCCCAGTACATTGGTTTCCTTTAAAGTGGCATAATTTCATTTTTATGTGTAACTGAATAAGATTCTACTGTGCATATGTCCCATATTTTCAGTCCTTTTATCTGCTGATATTCATCTGGGCTTATTCCATTTCCCTGCCATAGTGGATAGAGCAACAATAACAAGGACAGGCCAGTTTCCTTGTGGTAAGCTATAGCATTCTTTTGGGTATATGCCTAGGAGTAGGATAGCTTGATTATGTGGTAGTTCTATTGTCCATGGTTTTTGTTTGTTTGTTTGTTTGTTTTGTTTTGTTTTTGTTTTTTTGAGAATTCCCACAGTGGCTCTACTAGTTTATCATTCCACCAGTGAATGAGGGTTTGTCTTCCCTCAGCCCCTTATTAGCATCCCTCTCCTTTGTTTTCTTGATAAGAGACATCCTGACACTTTTGTTTCACCTTGCTTGTCTTGTCGATACAGTTTATTACTATCTATGCCTGACTAGCCAGAACTCACTGTGTACATCAGGCTGGTCTTGAATTTATAACAATTCTCTTGCCTCTGCGTCCTGAATACTATGATTCTAGGCATGTCGCACAGATTTTTCTGCTATAGGAAAACAAAGGAAAAATACTTCAAGGTATAAGCATAGGGCAGATTTTTGTAAGATATCTTAATAGACAAGAAAATAACAGCAATAATTTATAAATGGAATTGTATGGCATGAAGAAGTGCCAGGATGGAAAAGGCAATCCCTCAGAGAGAAACAGCAGACCACAGAATGGAAGAAAAGCTTTGCAAGTTATACATCTGGTCGGGGACTAGTCTCTGAATATATAAAGAACCAAAACAATCAACAAAGAAGTAGGTGATTCAATTAATCAATGGGCACATGAATTGAACAGACAATTCTCAAAAAAAAAATGGAATGCAAATGACCAGGACAAAGTGAACATTGAAAGAAAATATTGGATGTCCTTAGTCATTAGGGCACTACAAACTAAAGTAACATTGAGAGTCCATCTCTCCCTTCCCGTCCCAGACAGACTCCAATGCCTGCCTTTGGAACCCTTTCCTTCCTACTGGGTCGCCTCGTCCAGCTTTGATAGGAGGAATTGTGCCTAGTCTTATTGTACCTTTTTAAGCTGTGTTTGCTTGACATCATTGAGAGCCATGCTCTTTTCTGAAGAGAAACCGAGTGCATCTGGGGGGGGGGAGAGGAAGTGAGGAGTGCTGAGGGAAGGGGAGAGAGGAGAGGCTGCAGTCAGAATATATTGTATGAGAGAAGAAATTTTGAAAAAGGTAAAAGAGACAACAAACAACACTGACAAGGATATGGAAACTTGGAACCCTACACACCATTGGAAGGGATGTAATTTAATGAAGTACTATGGAAACTACAACAGACATTTATCCAAACACTAAAAATAGAACTACTACCATATGATCTATCTGTACGACTTCTTATATGTACCTAAAGAAATGCTAGTGTGTGGAGAAAAGGAGACACTTGTGCGTCCATGTTCAATGCTACCCTGTTCCTAATGACCTAGCTATATAAACAGCTTAGTTGCCATCGGTAGATGAATGGATAAAGAAAGCATGGCATACGCACATAACATCAATCAAATGACATCATTTATAGGAAAATCACTGAGACAGGCTACGTGAAACAATCTGGACTCAGAAAACAAGTATTACATTGTTTTCTCTCATATGCAGATTCTAGATTTTTAAAATATGCAAAAGATATAAGAGTAAAAAGAGGGGTATTTGGCATAAAAAGGGACACCACTAGAAAGTATGGGAACAGGGCAAGCAAGAGTAATAAGCAGATAAAGATAATAAAGGTACGTGACAGAGCTGAGGTAAGAGGTCCTTACAAAACTGCCACTTGGAACAGTAAGTGCATGCTAATAATAAAAATAAAATAATTTCTTCTCTCATAAAGGGGAAAGTATTAAAATTTGGTCACGATGTACCTCCTCTTCAGTAGAAGATTTACTTTTCCAATTATGTTTAATTTAAGATATTGCTAAAAAGCTTTTATGACATAATAGTCCTTAATCAAACAGAAAGAATAGCTCATATTAAAAGTGCAGTAAAGTCTTACAAATCAAAACCTACCTTCTGTGTGCAACACAAATGATAAGGGATGTGCAAGGTGAGGAAAGTGAGAGCAAATGGTTTCTGTGGTTATTTCTACCTCAAGAATAACCCTGGACCTTGGTTGTTCTCTCATTCTTTTTGCAATTTAAGATAAAATTGGTAGTTGATGTCAAGAAGTATATTCAACAGAAATCCCCAAGGATGTTATTTTTCCTTTATAGAATAGGTGAGTGGTTATGTTTCAAAATTTAAACTTAGTATTAAAAGTAAGTCCTTACATGGAATGGTTTTAAACATAATAGAGAGCAAAGATGCCAGATTTTAATTTAATGCCATAATTTAATATGAGCTCTCAGGGGTGAGTTATGTGTTCTTATAACAGTAAAAAGGTAGAGGCGAGCAACACAGAGAATAACAAAAAAGGAATTCTGTCCTTTTACCTAGCCCTTAGATCAGCCAGAGTTCAGGGGAATTCTTCGAAGAAGGAAGAAAAGAAATGATTTCAAATGTTCTGGAGGTTCTGGAATCAGAAACTAGACACATTCGTAGGGATATGCCACTGGTCCTGTAAGAACCTTCCATCCTCCTCATGCTTCAGCTCATTTTAAGCTCTCACCAAAATAGTTTAGTATGCCACAATTTGGAATGCATTCATAATGGGGTGTCTATCCCAAGTGCTGTAGTAACACATGCCCAAGCCATGGTCTTCTACAGTATTAGCATTATATAACTATAAGTGTGGTGACATCCTAAGTTCATTAGTTGTGTCACCCACATTAATCACTATGAAGCTAAAGCTATTCCCTCAAATGATCAACACTGAATAGACCTTACAATCAAAACAGACCTGGGACATAGTAGCTAATAGTGAGAAAGGCCTCTTGGGTATGAATGGAATTAGTCATAGGAGGTCTTCAGCCTAATGGGTGACCTTCAAAACTGCCTTGATCTTTCTTATCATAGCAAGCTAGTCATCTCCTAGGTTATAATATACCTTTATTCAAAAAAGCTATAAACATCAAGAAATTCTTGTGAGTCACAAAAAGTTCTCCTTGGTGTTCTATTGTCTCCTGGATAATGGGGTTTGGTGCTAATGGAAGAAGTGAGAAATCTGGAGATTTGGAGAGGCACAGAATAGGAAGCATGATTTCTCTCCTGTCTGCCCCCATACCTGATCCTATTCCCCCTATTTCACTCCCCCTCTCCTCTGCCAACCATATCCTTCCCTCCCTCTGCCTCCTGTGATTAGGAATCCATCTAAGTGGAATTGAAGCATCCATACTCGGGTAGCAGTGAGGGGTCATGGACATCTAGAAAGTCCCAGGACCCAAAGGGGATGACCTTAGCCGAAATGCCCAACAATGGGGAGATAGAACCTAAAGAGACCACCTCCAATAGATATACATGCCTCAGTTAAGGGATGGGGCTATCCATTCATCTCAAAATTTTTGACCCAGAATTGTTTTTGTCTAAAGGAAATGCAGGGACAAAAATGAAGCAGACACTTGAGGAAAAACCATCCAGAGACTGCCCCAACTTGGAATCCATCCGATGAGGGGGCACCAAACCTTGGCACTATTACTGATTCCATGTTGTGCTTACAGGCAGGAGCCTAGCATGGCTGTCCTCTGAGAGGCTCTACCAGCACCTGACTGAGACAGATGCAGATACTCACAGCCAACCATTGGATTGAGCTTGGGGACTCCTATGGAAGTTAGGGGAGGGACTGAAGGAGACGAAGGGGATTACAACCCCATAGAAAGAACAACAGCATCAACTAACCAGATCCTTCAGAGCTTCCAAACACTAAGGCACTAACCAAAGAGCATACATGGGCTGGTCCATGGCATCTACTGCATATATAGCAGAGCATTGCCTTCTCTGGCCTCAGTGGGAAGGAATGTGCTTGGTTCTATGAAAGCTTGATGCTCCAGAGAAGCAGGATGCTAGAAGGATGATGTGGGAGTGGATGGGTGGGTGAGGAGCACCCTCTTAGAGGCAAATGGGAGGGGAGGCAGGTGGGGCTCATGGAGGGGGGACTGTGAAGGGCAACAACATTTGAAATGTAAATAAATATAATAGTTAATAAAAAAATAGAAAGCATGAGTATGTCAGCATTACTAACATGTTGACTCTTCCTGAGTGAGACAACTGTTGATATTTAGTAAGGGATAGTATGGAAGAAACCTGCCATTTACACAGCATGCCTCTTATGAGCCAGCACTTGCCACCTTGCAGACCAGCTACTCAGCTCTTAATTGAGCACACTAAGATTTTTCTATCACATGACTTACTATGGATAAGATTATACACTTTCAATTCCCTTCTCCACTTGATTTAGTTGTGTGATGCCCAGTTAGGCACTTACATCCCTCCCAACTAAAATAAAGCTCATTGAAGTAGCCTCGAGTAGAAGAAACCATTTCAAATTCCATAAACACGAGTGTGATCATTTGGTTTTCTTCATGGCTTCCTTTTCTTAACCTTTTTTCACTTACTTTGAATGCACAAAGATTATTTAGAAAATTCTGAGTGTGCCCTATAGATCAAAGTGGAAAATGGAAAAATTTGCAAGTGGAAAAGAAAATGCAAGTAAGAGAAGAATTTGATGTAAATGTTTAGGAAATACAATTTTATCTCTCAACAAATGGGAGCTAGAAGCGTTGATGCCAGTTCCCACATTTACCAAAGCCCCACAGAGATTACTCTATGCACTCCTCTACTTCTCAAGCTCACTTCATACATCTTGAAAATCCGCTTACGGAAGAAGGGATCCTCATTCAGATGAAGGATAATTAATGTTATTACCAACCCATAGCACTAGCTGCTTTAAAAGGTGTCATATCCACCTTCCCTGCAAAGAGAAATAGGATCTAAACCAAAATAGCCCTGCATCTTTTGTTCCATACAACTTAAAGTCATGTGGACTTCCTCTCCCCAACAACGATCCATCCATCAATGAGAAAAACGATTGAATAGTCTTACCCAAGTTTCAGATCTGTTAAAGTAGATTTCCTTACTTTCAGAAACAAGCCTGAATTCTCAAGGAGATGTCAGTTTTCAGAAAAGAAGGATAAGAAAACACACAATTTCACACTCAAATCATTCTCATCTAGAAAAAAAATGAAGATGACAGGATAGGAAAAAAGATACATACACACCTAAGAAATTAAGATGTAAGGTTCCATTTGGGTTTATTAGTGATTACAGTTTCACCTTTAGACAAGTCATTTAACTTTTCAAATCACAGCCAAGTGTAAACCCATCCCTTTAGGGCCGCTGTGGAAACTCACTGGAAATTTGCAGAACATTATCCCAACATGAGGTTGTGGTATCTTTTCTTTTCTAGATAAAAGTATAACTTAAAAGGTATTTACTGGATTTGTTTATTTAGGACCAGATTAATATTTGGAAATTAATTGTTGAATTGTAGGAACATGTATGTTTTATGTCACAGTCAGAGAAGGTCAGGATTAAAAACAGGAGTCCAGTGTAAAGTAAAACAAAAGGGAGAAGCTATGAAGTACAGTGACACGTGGAGATAAACAGTGAGACACCATTAAGGAGACTACTATGTGTGCAAAAGAATGTAACTGGTCCTATCTTGGGTTTCTTATACTGAAAATTGACCTATTTCAGGTTTATGTCTAAAGTTGACTTTCCAGATATGCAATTCATTTGAATGAATAAATTGGGTCTCTTGAATTGACATCTTGTCTTTACCACTTCTTGGCTTTATGCCACTCTTCCTTGTGCCTTAGTTTTCCCAGCCACAGAATAAGGATAAAAGAATATTGATACAATATAAATTAAATGAGATATTAAAAGCATATAGCAGTTCTTGAGGTAGATGACATATAATCATAGTTGTAATGGTATTATTATCAAAATGTACATTTAATACTGGTATATTTAGAGTGTGAGAATCAGTTTAGCTCATTGGAAACAAGAAAATCCAGTATCAAACACCATCTCCGTGTAAAGTGAAATCATTATGCATAAATGGGAAATGACTGACTTAGGTTTTAGAAAGTGAGATAAAAGACAAGAGCTTAAAATCACTTGGGAAAGTAACAAATCATTAACAGTAAAGTATCATTTCACAGACTCAAAAGGAGAACAAAGGACATTGTCTGTGACTGATGACACATCTCTATGACTAGCTGGTGGGCCTAACATATCATGAAATAGATAGAAGAAATCGTTTAGCAAGCTACTAGCTCTGTTTTGTATGGTAGCGTCATTAGGCTATGAAAAGTTGATCTACCTCCTCTGCTTTACAGTTTCAGACTCAAAGAACTGAATCAATGCCTTTGTTCAATCTGCTATTGCCTCTCAAATCATACTCCCAAACCCAGAACTGTTTTTAATTTCAGTACTTTGATTAGTGACTATAAAGGGAAGAAAAATAAGATCCATTGATTATTAGTGGCTAAAGGATAAAGTCAAATGAAATTGATTATACAAATATAAAAAAAAGAAAGAAAGAAAGAAAAAGGAACCATAAAAGTGACAGAGAACAGTTCTTTAATCAGTACAACACAATGAGGACTCAGCCTGCGGATTGGCCTACATCTTAACTAGGATGCCACTTTACAGTAGGTTGATTGAACATGACCTGATTCTAGGATACGTGCACCTTCAGACTTCCAAGTTTTGTTTTGAAAATAGAGACAAAGACCATCCTCATTCACACTGGGTACTTGCACTGGCATCATGTTGGGCATTTTACATGAATTGATTTATTTAATTACCCCTCCCCCACACACACAACACACACTATAAGAGACAGCCAAGTAGTATACAAAAGCACAAGATGTCCATCTAAACTTGACATGAAAATAAGCAGTGTGTTTTTAAGTGCAGCCTATGCTACACTCAAGGTACATGTCCAAAAATACTTCTGTTGGAGAAAGACCTCAATAAAGGACCTCGTCCAGTACTGAATATTGCATTCTGTAATACTGATTGCTGGGAAATAGTACCAATACTATTGTGGAGGAAAGTAACCACTTTCTGAATGGATTTGGGGTTGGATACATAGGAAGGAATTTCATTATTGGTACTACAATCCTAGCCAAAAGCCCTTGGCTGTTGAAGTTATAAGCCCTAGGGTAGAACCTGTTAATGTTATTTTGATAAATTCCCATGTTGTCAAATTGGTTTCTAAATATTGATGCTTATATCTATAGACTTTGACTACTTGTTACCTTTGTCTCAGAAAAGTTTATGAATGCAGTAAACAGCAGTCAGTAGTCAGTGTCTAAGAATAAGAGACTGCGTGTTCACCCATAAAAAGGATTATTATCTCCACCACTGTCAAGGCTCAGAGAACATTACTGAAGATGAGGCAGAAAGAATGTAAGAAAAGGAGGATGGAGAAGAGAGCTGTTAGATGCTATCTTCTGGATACATCATGAGTACCACACTAACGATCTCATAGCAGCCTTGGTTACCTGCATAGGGTCTACAGAAGCTCAAGTCAGCCAGAACTCTGATATAGATGAGATAGATGATCTCCTGGCTCCAGCCCTGTCTTAGTTATTGTTTCCATTGTTGTGACAAAAAACACTGGGACCAAAAACTAAGTTGGGGAGGAAAGGGTTTTTACAGCTTATATTTCCAGATCACTGAAGGAAGTCAGGACAGGAACTCAGGCAGGGCTGGAACCTGGAGGCAGGAGCTGATGCAGAGGCCATGGAAGGGTGCTGCTCACTGGCTTGCTTCCCATGGCTTACTCAGCCTGTTTTCATATAGAACCCAGGACATCAGTCCTGGGATGGCACACCCACAGTGGGCTTTCCTCCCCCCCCCCCGCACATCAGTGACTAATTATAAAAACTCCCTATAGTCTTGCCTATAACCCAATCTTATGGAGGCATTTTCTTAATTGAAGTTCCCGTCCTTCAGATGACTCCGGCTTGGGTTATGTTGGCATAAAGTACCCAGTATACTTAGCCACCTATAAAAAAAACCTGCAGGAAGAGGTGTCTCCCTGTTTATCATCCTCTACCCAACAAAGGGGAAGGTACATGGACAGTTGGACCTTCTTTACTAAATCTCAAATTAAATCACAGGATGGGAAAATGGTAAGATCACCTATGGGCTGGTCAAACAGTTCATTTCTGGATTTCTTTATAGGGCTAAATTTCTAATGGTCAATCTGTCTTTCAAATTTAAATTCGTTGGCTTGGCAAACAACTAGTTCTTGCTGTCAATAACCAAGAGCCCCTGAACTCATCCCTTGCATATCACTGTGAGTCAAATGATGTCTTGTTCAGTCTGTACTGCTTTAGTTCCAAGGAAGGTGTCTCCCAAATGAATACTTGTCAGTATACAGTAGGTGCTCTGAAATGTTTGTAACATCAAAGGCAGGATAAGCAAACAAAGTGTTCAGTCTACAGCATAAAAAGTCCCTAGAAATCTTTTGCCACTTCTCTTCACACTACATGACCAGTCTGCGTGGGTTTTTAGGGTCCACTTTGGGAACTGACATCACTTGCTGTGTAAAGAGCAGCTAAATGACTTAATAGGTCTCATGATGACTAAGATGTTCATGTGCTTCTAAGATGGATGACTCACCAGATATAAGAATCTCCATGTGGGAACTCTTCTGTAATTTCCCAATAGAAGCTATGATACACTGATGCAGGAATACTAAAATAAAGAGGACCCAACTGAAGTCCCATGCCACCTTGCCAGAACCTGAGCTTTAAAGATGTATTTTTTTAGAAGATTTTTTTATTTGATATTTTCTTTATTTACATTTCAAATGCTATCACGAAAGTTCCCCATACCCTCCCCCNCCCTCGCCAGTGCAGACTGGAGCCTAGGCGAACTGGAGCAAAGATGTCTCTCCGGCCAGCTCAGGCCCTGAGACTCCTCCCAGGCAGACACCCCTCCTTGGGCAGGAAAGGTGCCCGATGATTGGAGCCAGAAATGGGATCTTTCCCAGAAGCTGTGTCGCTTCTGCAGGCCACCCTCTCCTGGCAGTGCACCGGAGCAAAGATGGGTCTCCTACTAGCTCCAGCCTTGAGACCCCTCCCAGGCGGACACCCCTCCTTGGGCAGGAAAGGCACAGGTTGACTGGAGCCAGACACGGAGTCTGTCCCAGCAGCTGTGTCACCTCTGCAGGCCGCCCTCTCCCCGGCAGTACACTGGAGCAAAGATCTAAAGATGTATTTTTAAAAATAGGTTTCATGTTAAATTTTGCATAATAGAAAATTTTCAAGTCATTTGGTACTAAACGATTGGCTTTATTTATATTTTCAAGAGTCCATATATGCAGGCTTTAAGAACCTATGATTGAATGTTTGATGAATTTAGCAATGTATTTTTATAAGACAGAAACTTGGGAGTTGCTAAATTACACCTAGTTGGTATTACACTTTTAAGAACTACCTTAGTAAAATGTTTTTAATTATTATTATACTAATGTCAAGAGAGGTAATCAACTAAAGGGAAAAAAATGGCGATTCTACTCACCTTGGGTTAGATGATAACGGAATATTCTATTCAACTTTATGAACTGTATTCCTCAAAGAGACAATTATGAAATAAAATTGTTTCTATAGGAATAGTGGATGGATGGCAAAGAACAGTAATGTCAGTCTTTAAATAAGCCATGCCAAAACTAAGAAATATTTCAGTTGGAAAATAGGTCAAGGTGAGTGTTTAAACAGCTGAAAGATCACATGAAAGTAAAATCAGATTTAGTCTGTGTAACTGCAGAATGAAAACCTATATCTGGCAGGCAAAATCTAATTTAACAAAGAACAAATAACCATTTATTTAAAATGTACTCAAAAATAAGTCATAGGGTTGAGAGAAATGGTGGGTATGAAAAAGGAATTGAGAGTTGTCCTCGGTGGCAGAATCATAAATCCTAAAACAAGTGAGTCTGTAATAGGGCTTCTGATCACTATTAGGCAGGGGAGATAGGACTTCCATTCTGACTAGTTGGACCTCAAAAGACTTCTTGAAGGAAGAGAGACACAAATGACTTTGAAGTAGGAAAGTGTAACATAGAGCTTTACTGGGGTAAGAAGTACAAGAGATGGCAGATTAAAGCCCAACTGAGGAATTTTGTAAAACTTGCTTAAAGTTGAGAGGAGGTGTGTTAAAGGAGATACATCCAGGAAGGTGAGACTATAGAGGACCTGGAAATTAGTGTCCAAGACATTTCCTTCTAGCCCAGCGGTTCTCAATCTTCCTAACACTGTGATCCTGTAATCCAGTTCTTTATGTTGTAGTGACCCCACAACCATATAGCCATTGCTTTTTTTGCTACTTCATAACTGAAATTTTGCTACTGTTATGAGTTGTAGTATAAATATCTGAAATGCAGGAATATCTGATATGCAACCCCTGCCTGTGAAAGTGTCCTTTGACCCCCAAGGGGGTCACAACCCACAGGTTGAGAACTGCTGTTCCAGATGGTCATGAGAAATTTCAAGAAGACAAGAGGAGGACTGATATGGCCCCTCTTCAAAGCAAGGCTGCTGGGTGGGAAGTTAAATGAAGCCATTGCAGTTGGTAACACAATACCCAAATCCTTCAATTAGGTCTTGCAGAATTCTGTTGATTATCAATAAATCAATCCATTTTTTTCCTTAGAGGGCTCTATTCATCTGGCTCTCATTGAAACCCTATACTCCTAGAGGCTAGAGCTTCCCTCTGAAAACTTGGCAAATGGGAAGGAATAAACAGTGGGAGGTTAGCAAGGTTAGTTCACATGGCTCTTTTACATAGTGGCACTTCTGTTCCACAGCTCTGGAAATAGAAGATCGGGGCAAGGAGCACGTACCTTCCTAGATTCTCAAAAACATCTTCATACTTATTTCATTCCCTTCTCCCCAGATCCCTGATCCATTAATCTCATGTCATTATATTGAATCTTCCTTCATCTCACTTTTACCTGAGACTTTCCAGGTTGTATTTACTTACTGCTTCAGAGTCTTAACATGGCTTTTCACACTCTGAAACTTCTCAATTTTCAACTAGTTCAATGTTAAGTCAGTCCTCTGAGCACACAGAAATCTCGTTCTAGACTTTCCAGTGATACCCAACCCTGTGGATACTCAGTCCCTTACATAAAATGTACTGGATCTACATCTAGACTCTTCCTATATGTTTTAAATTATTTTTATTTATTTATTTATTTTTTGAGACAGGGTTTCTCTGTGTAGCCTGGCTGTCCTGGAACTCACTCTGTAGACCAGGCTGGCCTCAAACTCAGAAATTGACCTGCCTCTGCCTCTGCCTACCAAGTGCTGAGATTAAAGGCATGCACCACCACCGCCTGGCTTAAATGATCTTAAGATTATTTATAATACCTAACACAATGTAAACAACATGTAGTTGTCATGCTGAATTGCTTTGTGGTGTCCACCAAAAGACCTGTACATACTCAGTATAGACATAGTTTTTTTTTCCAAATATTTTAAATCCACCATTGGTTAAATTTATAGACACAGAACTCTGAATACAAGAGGCCAAGTTAATATGGGCAGATGTATAGTATAGACTGTAGGATGGTAGGAGATTCTTGTGACTTTCTTCCTTCCTCTCTTTCTTCCTTCCTTCTATTCTTTTCTCTTCCTGTCTCTCTTTCCTTCTTTCCTTCTCTCCCTCCCTCCTTCCTTCCTTCCTTCCTTCCTTCCTTCCTTCCTTCCTTCCTTCCTTCCTTCCTTCCTTCCTTCCTTCCTTTCTTGCATCCTCTCTCCATCCTTTCTTTCTTACTTTCTCTTTTTCTTTTTCTTTCTTTCTTAGGTTTTTTTTTTTTTTTTGAGACAGAGTTTCTCTTTGTAGTCCTGGCTATCCTAAGATTTGCTCTGTAGATCAGGCTGGCCTCAAACTCAGAGATCAGACTGCCTCTACCTCCTGAGTGCTGGTCCTTGTGAATTCTTCAATGATTTTATCCTCCGATCTATTACAGCCTCTCTTCTTCATGCTCTGGTGTAAGTCTTGCTGTTAGCAGTAATAGTACCACACTGTGCAGTATTCTGCCATGCAGCCCAGTCTCAGATAACCCTCTTTTAATATTCTATATCTTCTTCCTTAAACTTGCTCGTGCCCTCTGAGAACTCTGAATGGTAGATCCTACTAACTTTTCACCATTGTCACTCCCTGGATGTCTTTACTCCTCTTTTTACCTACCAAGGTAAACTCATTATACTTGGTTCTTCCATGTATTGTCAATGTCTTTCGTCTCTTTCCTACTGCCTTGGCAAAATCATAATCTTGGTCAAAGGACTCTCACCTGACTCCATCTACCCACTCCCATAGTTAAATAAGGTTAAAGAGAACTGCAGTCATGATATTTAGTCCTTCGTTGCATGGCTATGACTCTTACTGCCCTGTACTGTAGCTGGCAAGCATAATCCCCTGTTTGGAAAATTACCTTTCTCATTCCTCAGTTCCATTATCATTCTCGGTTATGATCTTGCTTCTTTATAGCAATGATAAAATTGACAGAGTGGGAACAGACCTTCACACCAGCTAAACTCCGAATCCCTCCTTCTTTCCTATTGTCTGTCATCGCAGACGACCCATTGTACAGAGCCCCTAACTCTGACAAAGTCTCCCTTCTTTTGACAGTCATCTGTTCTAGATGTGGGCTTTGGGAGAGAAACTCTCTCTTGCCTCATTCCTTTGATCATTTCCCAGGTTCCTTAAATTCTTTCATTCCAACAGTTCTCAAAAGTCTATTTTCAAAGCATCTAATTTGTATCCTCTCATTCTCTTTTAAACCCACTTCAACTGGGGTTTTATCACCAAATCTGCTCTTATCAAAATCCTCATTGACATCTCCTAAAAATCAATGGCCAATTCTCTGTCCTCATGTTGCTTGACTTTCAACATTTCACCAATATAATCACTCTTCTCTTCTTGATAATTAATTTCAAATTATTTTCCTCTATCAGAGTCACCTATTCTTTCCAGGCCTTCATTGTGGATGATTTATGTTCCTGAATGTTGATCTATAATGCTCAGTTCTTAGCTCCTAAAACTCCCCCCACCCCTTTCACCTACATTACCCTTCAGTATCCACAGAAGACTGGTTCTAAGAACTATGCCCAATTCAATTACATAAAAGGGCATAGTGCTTACACATAACCCGTTGTCTTGTATGCTTTAAATCAATTTTATGCTACTTTTAATACCTAATACAATGGGAATGTTATATGGTTAGTTGTTATGCTGTATCGTTGAGGGAATTATGATGATGAGAATGTGTTTAGGACAGGTATCTTTCTTTCTTTCTTTCTTTCTTTCTTTTCTTCTTCTTCTTCTTCTTCTTCTTCTTCTTCTTCTTCTTCTTCTTCTTCTTCTTCTTCTTCTTCTTCTTCTTTTTTTTTGGTTTTTCGAGACAGGGTTTTTCTGTGTAGCCCTGGCTGTCCTGGAACTCACTCTGTAGACCACGCTGGCCTCGAACTTAGAAATCCGCCTGCCTCTGCCTCCCGAGTGCTGGGATTAAAGGCATGCGCCACCACGCCCGGCCCTAGGACAGGTTTCTACACCTACATAATAATTTTGACCTATGTTTGGTTAAAAACCTGAGACTGAAATGAGAGAATCAAATGGAGGGTGGGGAAAGAGGGATGAGGGAGGCAAGAGAAAAAGAGACAGCTAAAACTAAGGGGCATTTGAGGGATTGTATGGGAACCTAATACAGTAGGAACTTCCTAAAATGCACACATATATGAGGGTAAACTAAACGAAATCATCAAATAATAGGGGAAGACAGACCCCAACTTTTATCTTTTTATATCTTTTGATATCAAATGAAGCTTCCAGTACCAGACTTGGTTACAGCTACTTAAGTTTTTAGCCAAAACTGCCAAAATAACACAGGCTGTTACCAAGACTATAGGTTGTTCTTCACAAAGAGATAACCCCATGTCTGAAGACAACTCCTACATGACTCAGTGAACTTGGAGATGTCAAGCTGGTGCCTATAGAAAGCCATCACTCCTATTTTCCAGTGTCCTTGGTTCAAAAGGTACTTTACAAATTATCAAGAGAAAAACAAAAAACATCAAGCCAGCCACAAACACTCTATTCACCATGGTGTTCTGCCAGCAAGATAACGCTAGGGCAATAGTGGCACAAAGTTTGTGGAAGTAACCAACCAATATCTGATTTGACTTAAGGCCCACTCCCCAAGATGAAACACATACCCAATACTGCTTGGGTGACCAAGAACCTAAGACTAGATAGCCTAGGGACTTAGGGTAAAACCAAATACTACCAGTCTAAAGAAGAAAACAGGAAAGACTAATGTAGTGATAAACTGACTCCTACTGACATTCTGCTATAATCATAGATCAGTGCCTTGTTCAGTTATCATTAGAGAAGCTTCCTCCTGCAGCTAATGGGAACAAATGCAGACACTCAAAACTGGACATTATGCAGAGAGTGAGAGATTTGGAACACTCAACCCTAAATGGAATGTCTCCATTAAATCCTTCCCCTCAGAGCTCAGGGACCCCCATGGAAGAGGAGGCAAAGAGAGCTTAAGAGCCAGTGGGGATGGAGGAACCAAGAAAACAAGGCCTTCTGTATCAACATGGGCAAAGCTCATATGAACTCACAGAGACTGAGGCAACATGCACAGCATGTGCATGGCTCTGTACTATGTCCTAGGCATATATAGTATGGCTTCTAGTTTAGTGTCTTTATGGGACTTCTGAGTGTGCAAATGAGTGAGTCTCTGATTCTTGGGCTCTTTTTCTTCTGTTGGATTGTTTGGTCTAACTTTGATGTGATGGGCTTTGTTTTATTTTTGTTGTTGTTGTTGATATTTTTAAATAAATAAATAACTGACTGACTGACTGGCTGACTGACTGACTGACTGAATGAATGATTGAAAACCTAGTCATTTATACTTCCTCAGAGAGGGAAAGTCGGTTTTTTTTTCTAGCGGAATGACAGTGGATTTGTCAGACATTCCAGGGCAGTCTCATGTTCAGAAGTTCTTGAGCAAAATATCATAGACTCCACAATGTGTGTGGCGGGGGAGGGGAGGGAAAGGGGTTTTCTTTTATTTTGGGGGGAGGATGATTTTAATTTGTTTTCTTTGTATGGGGATATTTTATTGTTTTATTAGATTTTTGTTTGTTTTAGGAAAAAAACCTTAAAGTTGTATGGGTGGGGAGGAGAAGGACTTGAGGGAGGGATAGAATATGATCAAATATATTTAAATTTAAAATTGTTAAAATGAGTTAAATAATTTTATATAATAAGTTTAAAAAATATATTTATATTATTTTATAATAATCATAATACTTTATTATTATATAAGTATTAAAACAGTTTTATTATTTTATTAATTGCATTTTTATATAAAATATAAATAAAGATATATAAACATATAAATGTAGTAAATAAAATAATTTTAAATAATAAAAAAGAAAACCAGAACAAGACAAACAAACAAAAACCCAAGAGTGTGGAGCTTGTTGATGTAGATGTCCAGTTGCATTTCTTTCTTGCTCATCTCTTTCTATATGCTGTCTTTAAATTCAACATTTATACTAGCAAATATAAATTTTAATCTCATTCCAGATTAAACTCCAGAGATATTTCTTTTCCCATATAAAAGGTCTCACTGGTTCTAATGCTATCTCATCTATAATTAAAACCCAATACCATCCTCATCCTTTTCCTTAGGCAGAGGAAAGCTGATGCCTCCCCCATTTCAGTTGATGCTCTGCTACTGCGCTCTAGCCCACGTCTTCAGAGTCCTTGTCAGTTCTGGGTTCTCTCTTATTGCACATCCTATCCATCGGGAAAATCTCTTGACCCACTTGAGAATACAACAGAAATTCACTCTTGGAGCTACTGTCACCGTTCCCATGAGAATGTCAGGAAAGGGGACCCCTATGATCAGAAACTGAGGTGTTCTTTATGGTTTTATAACAAGGACACAGTGGAAGAGCAATCAAGAGGAAAGAGGAGCTCCTAAAGATTGAGAAGCTAGGACCACATGAGACATACTCAATTGTCATGGAAGCCTTGGGGGATTCATGGCTGAGGAATGTGTGTGGCCCAGGGCAGAAGAGTGGGCCAGGCATCTACTGCACTGTGACAAAGGGAGGCTGGCCACAAAGAACAGTCACAAAGAAAGGGGCTGGAAATTGGATGGGATTAGCTAAATAATGTCTAGGAACTGTGAAATCAGAGCCAGAGAGGTGCAGGTATTTTTTTTTCCCAGAACAGAAGAAAGAAAAGTTGTCAAAAGGATGAAAAGGAGGTGTCAAGTAGAGGTGATGAGAAATGAGGAAGCATGAGCGTTAGCCCATGCTGGAGAGAACATCTAGCAGGGTATGAGGGATGGAGAGAGGAGGGAGGAATGTGTCCTCAAGAAAGAAGAGGTGGCCAAGGCTAAAGGACATAGGCACACGATCAAAGACATTGGGCTTGTGGGATGACCCTTGTCCTCTGCAAACAGAAGAAGAAGGAGGAGGAGGAGGAGGGGGAGGGAAAGGGGGAGGAGGGGGAGGAGAGGAAGAGGGGGAAAAGGGGGAAGAAGAGGGAGAAAAGGAGAAGACAGAAGACAAAGGGATTCTTGTCAATCATGGTCAGAGACCTGGGGCTTTCTTGGAGAGTTTAAGAAACAAAGCCCCTTAAGATGAAAGGATGGACTATCCAGAGAGTACCCCATTCGGGAGTCCATCCCATCATCAGCCACCAAACCTAGATACTAATGCTCATGCCAGCAAGATACTGGTGAAGGGACCCTGATATTGAGGCCTCTTGTGAGGCTATGCCAGTGCCTGGTAAACACCGAAATGGATGCTCACAGCCAGCTACTGGATGGAACACAGGGTCCCCAATGGAGGAACTAGAGAAAGTACCCAAGTACCTGAAGGGGGCTGCAACCCTGTAGGTGGAACAACAACAGGAACTAACCAGTACCCCTGGGGCTCGTGTTTCTAGCTGCATATGTAGCAGAAGATGNCCTAATCGGCCATCAGTGGGAATAGAGGCTCCTTGGTCTTCCAAACTCTATATGACCTAGCACAAGGCAAGGCCTGGGCCAAGTAGTGGGAGTGGGTGGGTAGGGGAACAGAGGTGGGGGGAGGGGTATGGGAAACTTTCGGGATAGCATTTGAAATGTAAATAAAGAAAATAATAATAAAAAATAAATAAATAAATAAAAAAGAAACAAAGCCCTTGGTTCAGAGGGTGAGGATGTTATGACTTGACAACAGCTGGGGGCTTGGCTTCCTGAAGGCTGGCCACCATCTATAGGACAGTATAAAGAAGAACCAGAATTTGGTGAAACCTATTCTAAGTGAATTCTGAATCATCTTCCAACTCAGTGTTTCTATAGAGTCACCTAACCAGAACATTGTCTTGTTCACTGGTATTTCCAGAACAATGTCTAGTATACAGCAAGAACTCGAAACATAGCTGTTGAGTTAGCACACAAATGAACACTTAAATGAGCCTCTTTCCAAACAAGCACATAAAACCTTTTAGTTGGAACCACAGGTTTTAATGTAGAATCAGCTTAACAAATTTAGGAGATTGCAAATACTTTATAAAAACCTTGAATTTTAATATAATGTTTCACTCAGGGTGATACGAGCTAATCCAAATAACTCAATTCAGAATGGACATTTTGAAACAAAATATTTCCTGAGTTCTCTTAGAACAAATTATCAGGAAAATGGCTAACTCTGTTCGATTGTCCAAGAGGGTTTTCTGAAGTGAGAAAAGAGTTTATCATTCTGGTTTATGTTTAGATTTTTGCCACTATAGGTGGAAGGTCCTTAACCTTCTGTCATGTTCACCCCCACAACCCCTCAGATGCCTCTGCTTACTGGTCCTGAGGACATTTGCCACTGATTATAAAGAGAAGAGAAAAAGAATAAGACTTCTTTTTAAAAACATAAGCTAACTGGAGACAGAGCACACTGTACCTGCAGGACAATGTAGGTGCATGAGGTTGCTGATGAAATGGGTCCCTGTTGAACCTGCCCATTCATTACCTGCGTGGAAAACTTTATTTTTTCCATTAGTGATTCCAGAAGAGCTGGCCTCCATTTTTATTGACCGTCTGCCTGGCGGGAGTGAGGAATGCCTGACCACAGGCAGGTGACGACGTGACCCTGGGCGGCTTGCCACACTTCGCCGTTGATGGATTTGCAAGCGCTTTTCAGCCCCATGAATAGATAAACTTAAACCTGCAATGAAAAAAAAAAATTACACCGTTAACTGAAGTGGTCAACTTGAGACTGGCTAAAACACAAATTTATATCCCTGGCATGGATTCCAGAGAACATCAGCAACCATTCCTAAGGTTTGTGGGTCATGTTAGAATCATAATTTTTCACATTATTTTCTGGGCAGTGATTCATTCAGAAGCGGGCATCCTCAGTTATGATGACAAGAATCCTACAAACGGGAATTATATAGTCATATATTAAACATAACCAGATTCTTTCTAAATTCCTGGGATCATATGTGTGTTTCTCATGGAGCTTTGGGCTTTAGAAACTGCTGCTGGGTATCTGGAGTATCAGTAACAATTAAAGAACATTTTTCATGGGACTCACGGAGGGGCCAGAATTGGTGATTGAATAGCCTAGAAAACCAAGAATTCCAGTTCCAAAATTGGTTTTTAAAAACACTCATTGGTCACCAGTGGAGTTGGCTAAAATATTGCTATTATTCAGAAAACTAACAGGGAAAGAAAGCAAACACTTATCCTGTCTTTCCTATACTAGCACATTTCAAGGTAGCCAAATAGTTGATGAGAGAAAGCTCTTTGTGAGAGAATGGCCAAATAGTCACGCAGTACAGGTTTGTGTTTCTACAGCATTAAGTGCCTCATGCTGGCAGTGCTGGCCAGACAATCTATGGATTAAACTTGTGCAATTTGCTCTGGGCTTCTATACCTATACCTCCTTATAAATTGCTTAGCTTGAGTTTGTGCCTAAGATCTGGTTTCTAAACCCATGATACTGTGAGTCTGAGTATTGGTCTTTGAAGTATCACTCAAGTTAGGACTGCCATGCTAGCTGAACCCTTGAGAGATGGCTTGGCAGGTTTGCTGTGTCAATGAATACCGCGCTGAGACACCTAAGAACACAGACACGTGTGAACCTTCCTATCCCTTATGTGTGTCTCTATGGCTATAACTGGCATACTATCACTCTTCCTCTCCACTGTCTTCTATCATATCACTCTGGGTTCTACATTTTCACAGAGTGCATCCTGAGTGTCTCTAGACTCAGAAGACTCCAGCAGAATCTGGACCAATTTTTAGTTGACAGGGGAAGCAACGGGAGGGAGAGATTTTCAGTCAACATTAGATAGTGCACACAGGTTCAGGTTGAAATTATTAGACAAACCACTCTCTACTTAATTTACTTTTTATGGCGGCTATTGGGCTAAAGGGAACAGGATTGTGGCTCAAGGTGGTGCTCCTAGATGTTACATAAGATCCCTTGAAGAAGCATAAAGTGACATAAATGGGAATAAAAATTACAACGTAGAAAGAGGTGGCATAGGTACTTGAAACTATTGAATCCGGTGCTTTAAAAATATAATAACTTAGATCGTGGGGAGATTGTTAAAAATAAATGCTCTCTGAGTAGTTTCAATAGAGCATAGTTCTGAGAAAGGGAAATGTGTCATGGTGGAATTTTGGAAGAGTTCCCAAAGCTGAAACAAACCCATCAAAATCCTCCTCCCCAGTAGGAGTCCTCAGAGGAGCAGAGCAAGAGGTTGGCACATGAAATCTCTCCTTGTACAAGGGCCAATGGATGCAAGAGAGGTGCAAGTAAACATCTAGTTGGAGAAGAACAAATGCACTGCAAACATTTGAAGATGCTGGTGAGTGTAAAAGATCATGATGTTATATCTTCAGAGATGAATTAATCATCACTTAAGAAATCACATCATCTAATTGGCTTCTAATTACTTTAGAAAAAAAGACAGCATCAGGTATGCTTCTAGACATTATCATCCCATTAATGCTTCACCACAAATGTAAAACATACACATATACACACATAGACACATACACATACATACATACACACACATACACACATGTATACACACACATACAAATGTCGGGGGAAATGTTGATTCCTTAATTGATTCTTGATTGTGTCAATAAAGGAGGTGGAAGCCAATTGCTGGGTGAAGGGGAAAAGGTGGGTCTTCCAGGTCCCAGGAGGAAAAGAAGGGACACAGGAGAAAGGTTCAGGCCACACTTTGGAGCAAGGAGGAAGCTGTAGACATGTAGGTCTTGGGGCTCATAGAGTTTGTAGCCTCCACCATGAGCAGGGGTCAAGGAAGATGGAGGGAACTAGTTGATAAGATTAGGGCAGGAAATTCTTTGCCCAGCCGTTGAGTTATCGGCCTAGTTTTAAAAGAATAAAACTGTCTAGTGGTTTCCATCCACAGAGCTAAGGTGGTCAGGGAGAGAAATAGAGTAGTTGTTGGAGGTTTGGAGAGGCTAGTGGTGAGGGGCTTGGGGAGTGGTCACAGTTCCCAAGGGGAAAACAGCCAACTGACCTTGGAGCTGCATGAGACCCACAATGTGATCTTAGAGCTATGCCAAGAGCACGGCCCCAGGCAAAGTTGCAAGCATGCGTCTAGAATTGCACACAACATACAAATATATATACAAATATGCATACATATACACACAGAAAGGCACAAACACACATGCACAATACACAATACACAATACACAATGCACAATACACATATACATACACATGCATCCATACATCCACTCCCCATCTCCCTACACACACACACACACACACACACACACACACACACACACACACACACTCAGGAATCTATATTTTACAGATAGGAAAGCTGAGGCTCTTGAACTTACTTGTCCAACGTCACAGAGAGTGTGGTTCTGTTCTTTTAAATTGTGCCATGTAAAAGGATAAACTGAACACCAATATAGACTGCTTTAAGCATGCAGTGGTCCTGAGAACTTGAGGTCTATTTTGGTAGAGGCCAAAACAATAACAACAACAACAACAACAACAAAAACAAAACCATAAAATTCTGATCCCCTTTTGAGTCAAGGTTTTCTAGAGTCCTCTGATGATTTTCTTCCCCTGACCCATGCCACCATCATGCTAAAATGGCCTCCTTGTTGTTGACTACAAATAACCTTCATGGTGAGAACCAGCGGGTCCTGTCTCTTCCCCCTTGAAGCCTTTCAATTCCTCTCATCACACCAGTGAGCCTTTTAACATACAACACCCTTAAGCTCTGGTTCATCTTCTGGACCACCAGCCCCTCATTTCTCCAAGTACATCACATATCTACTAGCAAGAAGCCTGTTTTTCACTTGTTTGAGTCTTTTCTTGGCTAGGAACAAAGTACTTTCCATATAACAGATGAAGGATGATGGTTCCCTCTTTCCAGCCCATTTTCTTCTGTATGTTGCTCTCTACATGATACAATCTTTTGGTCCCAGATGACATACAGAATCAAGAGCCAATTAATGGAATGACTAATTTCTGACTAAGCACTTTCTGCTTCATTATACCACCACAATCCTTCCTGTGCTACTGTGACCTACAACTTAGCTGTCTACCTCAGCTTCAACAGAAGCCTTCCTTTTCCCATTAAATGGGAAGGTAAGGTCCACAGTATGCAACTTTTCTCTTCTCTCTCCTGCCTTTCAAATATAAAACTGTTTTTACAAAAATACTTCTACCTCAGAGCTATCATGTAGCTTGATAAAGGACCCAAAGCCAGAACTCCTAGAAACATCTTAGAGTTGAATTGAAGAGAAATACAATAGAAGTTCAAATACAGGTGCTCGAATCAGAATTTGGGCTCAAATCCTAGTCACATTTACCTAGGGCAAGTGATTTACAACTTTGTTTTGTGTTGTTGTTGTTGTTGTTGTTGTTGTTTGCTTAAAATTATTTACTTCCCAGCCGAGAAGTAGGGTTGAGCATAAGGTTGCTATGATATTGAGTCAATGCCTAGAAGTAGTGGCAGATACACAGTAGGTTCTCAGTTTTGGCTAGCCATCTCCATTTGTCTTACCAACGGCTTCTACCTAATCTTAGTTCTGGTTTCTCAGCTCCAGCATCTTGCCTATGCTTAAATGTCTTTAAGTTCTTGCTTTGACTTCTATGTCATTTAAATGTTTTTGGCTACCTCTTATTTTTTATTTTTTATTAAGAGCTGAGGACCCAGGGCCTTGTGCTTGCTAGGCAAGTGCTCTATGACTGAGCTAAATCCCCAACCCCTACCTCTCACTTTTTAAATCTTCACTCTCCATTCTATTTCCAGAGGTAGGAGTGCTCAGTTTCTAAAGTGCTGGAGCCAGTCACCACAGTACCAGCAATCTAAAATAATCGTTGCTTAATGTCTCATAGTTCTTGAAGCCTTAAGTCTGAAATCAAGGTGTTGGCAGGGGCGTATTTGTTCTCAAAGTTTTGGAGGAGAATAGATTCCCTGCCTCCTTCAGCTTCTTGCCATGCTGGTATTTCAGTGATCCTGGCTCTGTGGCCCTATCTCTCCAATCTTTCATCTCTGGGGCCACATAGCCTTTTACAGTTGTCTAGTTTACCTCCTCTTAGAAGATATTTGTGATAATGCTTACATGATTTTCATAATCTCCCACCTTGAAACCTGTACTATAATTCCATGTGCAAAGATTCTTTCCAAAGAATAGTTACAAATCCAAGAATGTTGCTTCAAGCATGGATTTATTAGCCTACCATACTGGTCATGTCTCATGGTCTGCCTTGGGGTTCTCATCTCTCTATATCCCTGGGAATGTTTGAGGTGCCCAACTGACCTGTTGTACCCCATGTCTCTGTACCTCTGTGTGTACAGATCCTACAGTCTCCCTGCTTTGTCTGGCTCCTGAACTTCAAGCTTCCATTTGCTCTTTGATCTGTATATAAAAGGGCTACTGATAATTTTTGAGTTAGTCTTGTACCCAGCCATATTACTGAAAGTATTTATCAGCTGTAGATGTTCTCTGGTAGAATTTTTGGGATATCTTATGTATAGTATCATAGCATCTGAACATAATGATACTTTGACTTCTTCCTTTCCAGTTCATATCCCTTTGGTCCCTTTCAGTTGTCTTATTGCTCCAGCTAGAACTTCAAGAACTATACTGCAGAACTCTACGCAGAGTAGATAGCTTTGCCTTTTTTCTGAATTGCTTTGAATTTCTCTCCATTTTACTTGATGTTAACTATAGGCTAAATATAATTGCCTTTATTATGTTTAGATATGTCCCTTGTATCCATAATCTCTCCAAGAGTTATCATGAAGGAATGTTGGAGTTTGTCAAAGTTCTTGTCAAAGTTTTTGTTTTTGTTTTGTTTTTGGCTTTTAACACTTTTCTTTTAGTTTGTTTCTATGGTGGATTATATTCTGCATATCTGGAATCAAGGATACTTGATCATGGTGGATGACCTTTTTGATGTGTTCTTAGAATCTGTTTATGCATATTTTATTGAGTATTTTTGCACCAGTGTTTATAAGGGGAATGGGTCTCTAATTCGTGCTCTTTGTTGAATCTTTGTGTAGTTTGGGTATCAGGGTGATTGAAGCTTCATAAAATGAATTTGGCAATATTTCTTCTTGTGCTTCTATTTTATGGGATAATTTGAGGCGTGTTGGTATTAGTTCTTCCTTGGAAGTATGGTAGGATTCTGCTCTAAAACTGTCTGGCCCTGGGTTTTTCTTGGTTGGGAGACTTTTAATGACTGCTTCTATTTCTGTAGGGATTATACATCTATAAAGTTGTCTATCTGTTCTTGGTTTAACTTTGGTAAGTTGTATCTATTCAATTACTGACACCCCCCCCCATGCAGCTACAGATACACAGTAAGTATTTTATATATTGGTTTAAAAGGGTGAGGGCTCAGATTTTCTTTGAGGTCCCCATATCCTTTTATTACTTAAACAAAGAAGACTAAACCGTATGGGTTTTTTCCCCCTCCATAAAATGAAATTCATAAGAGATCGCTCCTCCTGGCCCCTCTCCAGGGGGCATTATTCCTGGCTGTGCTTCAGATGGGGAGGGTGTCCGAGAGAATGATTCGCTTTCATCTAAATGTCAGTACGGTGATTCAGAAAATCTGTGTGCCATAGGAACACCTGTAGTTCTGTCAATGTTTTACAACATGCAGCAGTAGCAACTGTGTGTCACATCACCCTCAGTGTCCTTTCCTAGGTAAATTACTGTTCAAGACACAGAATTCTGATTTGAATGTCACAACCCAAGCACAAACACAGGATTTACTTAGTCCCAATTAAAAAGATAACAATCTGCAAAGTAGGGCTATTTATTTTTAGGTTTCTCCTTAGCTACAAAGCAGAACATAAGCACAGCAGATCCCAAACAGTGATCAAAGTGAGGTGAAAATATTTTTGTTTCCTCTCAGGCTTGGGTTAAGGTTCATGAATTTTGAGGAGCTTTGGTAACAACCTTTTTTTTTTTTTTTTTTTTTTTTTTTTTTGGCTCAAAGAACACTTTGTGAAAGATTTATAAAGTAGGCTGAGGCTCTCCTGTGATGTTTGGGAGGAAAAAGGTCAAGCACAGAGGGGTATACTCAGAAAAGAGAACAACTTGGGTGAGGTTAGTTTAGGCATGTCCCATGAAAGGGCACAGAATTAGTGCCCCTTCCATGAAGTGACCTCAGGTGGACCTAGGACAAACACATTCCAAGGAGTTTTGAGCAGTCAGAATTGGTGCTTAACTAAAGTGGAGACCTTCTAGGGAAGGTCTGTAATGGAAACCACTAGGTTCCCCTAGAGATCAGAAAAGTGGGTGTTCCTTGGGTGGGAGGATTAGCGGCAATGGTGTCAACCTCTAACACAACAGGTTCTTGGGCATGCCTCTTCTTGTTTTCTTTATTTTCTCCCTGTATTTCAGGACTTTTTTTTTTTTTTTTGACAAATTGGTATCAGCATGTTACACAAATCTGCCAGTACCAGCATCTCAAAACCAGGAGGAACTTCTTAACAAGATGTAGTCATTTGTCATTTTGTGGACGGTTATATGTCTAACTATACATGAACGTGGCATTCGAGCACTTTGGAAGAAGACCAAAATTTCTAAGGGGTGGATATATGTATTATAGTCAGACTTAACATTTGGCTCAATGCCAGCATGAGGAAGCTATTGAATGAGCCTGGATTAGAGCCTTGGTGAATGCTGAACCTGTATTCCTGGGATTCAAATAAAGTACTACAGATGGGTTACTGGTGTTTTCTCTTTCAAATCTACCTTCAAAATCTCTGTAATATTTTTATAAGTTCTTCCAGATAGATGATGGGAAGCTCCTTTGTTTCCCCCTGCTTCAGAATTCTACCAGAAGGACTTCATTTCAGGAAAATGTGGTGCCAGAGTGGATCATTGTCCCTAGCCCCTGACTTCACTCTGACATATTGTCACTTATGAGCACTTCATGGTAAAGAGAAAAAGTAGAGTCCTCCTTGGTTTGGGACTTGCCATTATGATTTGCTTTGTCCAGGTAGATAGCTGAGGATATGATAGAAAGCTGAGATATAAAATATGCTTCTATGGTTTGGCCTTAGCCTCTTATGCTTTTAATATCACTATGAAAAACACATTTATTAGGCAGTCGTCAGTCCTAGGATGAAACACACAGAATACACTTGGCTTGACCTCAGACACTAGCCAAGCTCCAGCAAGCAAGGACTGGTCTGTGTAGTCACTTGCAAGTCTAAAAGTCCAAATATTCTGGGTGTCAACCACTGGGGGGTGGGGTAGGTGACATATAGCGAAGACTGGCTGAATATGGCTGGCTAAAGTGCTCACAAAGGGAGAAACAAAAGAATACTGATGGTTATAGTTTACTCATGAATGATGACTTAAAAATAAGCACTCCCTTTTCTCCCTCAAGTATTATCTAGGACCCTATCTTAGAAGCTCTAAATCAACACACACACACACACACACACACACACACACACACACACACACACACACACACACATACCACATTGCCTCTGCCTCCTTTTCTGCCAGTCATCCCTCACTGTCCTACAAACATACATCCCTTCCTTGTGTCCTATTATCACATGGTACATATCCACCTATATTAAAGTTTATCTGCGACATGATTATCTACCTCTCTCTCCTCTGAACTCAGTGCTCAGCTATGTCTTATCTAATACATGTGTTCTTAATGCCCGATTCTCCCTTTCTGGTGCTGTTTTAAAGGCTATGGAGCCTGGGACAAGTGAGGCATGGCTGACAAGAGCTAGTTCTTGGAAGATTCTGTCCTTGCTTCTGACCTGTACTCAGTTTCCTGTCTGTAACCTAGTGAAGGAGCAGGCGCTTCACACTCCTGCTGCTGGGTGTGCAGCTGTTCTACCTTACTTCCTCTCCACAAAGAACTGACATCCTCTGAGCAGTCAATCAGAATAGTCCTTCTCTCTCTAAAGTATCTTGATTACAGGTCATGTGTCTTAATCACAGGGGCACAAGTCTACTCAGTTAAATGTAGACTCCTCTCAACAGGAGTAAGAGGAAGGGCATTACAAGAGCAGAATAGAGTAACTAACTACTACAAGTCCTCTTATATTGCATACCTTTATTTGGCTGGTTTTTAAGGATGAGGTTTGCCTAATCCCTAAAAGGGTAGTTGAGATATATGTCATATGTTTATATATATATATATATATATATATATATATATATATATATATATATGCTATGTATATATCATATATACAATATATGATATATACAATATATTTATATTATATACAATATATTATATATTATATATCACATATAATATATACTATATATATATATATTATATATATAAATATCTTACAAAGAGTTATTTGAAACTCTTTTTAAAATGATTCTATACATAGTCTAAAAGTTCAAATCAGTATGTAGAATAGAGAGCTGCCATATCTACTGTGTTATTTTTTTATATTAGCCAACAAATGGACTTAGTCCAAATGTCCATAAACAAAAGAATGATTTGAACAATGTGTGTGTGTGTGTGTGTGTGTGTGTGTGTGTGTGTGTGTGTGTGTGCATGCATGGTATTTGGCTATTAAAGGGAAGAAAATTCTTGCTGGCAAGATATGTATCAACATGAATTGTAATTCATTGCCAGTGGGAATACATGTTACAGTAACTTTGGAAGACACTGTATCGGATTCTCACAAAACTAAACATAATCTTTTCACACGACCAGCAATCATGCTCCTCTGTATTTAATCAAATAGTTGAAAAGATATACACACAAAATCTCAGAGATGAGTTTACAACAGCTTGACTCCAAGTTGTAAACCCTGGAAGGAACCAAGGTAGTCTTCAGTTGGAAAGTGGCTATAAAAACCTACAGTATACCATATTGCAATACAATATTATTCAATGCTTTAAAAAAAATCAACTATCAACCCATGAAAAGAGATGCAGGTGCCAGAAAAATCTGCACATTACATCATTTTAGCCCCAATGATATTCTGGAAAATAAAAATTATCTACATGGTAAACAGATGAGCAGCTGCCAGTGGTGTAGAGAAAGACAAATGAGCAGAACACAAGGCAATGATAGGACAGGGAACCTCCTGTATAATACCACCATGGTGGACATAGGTTATTATAGATTCATACAAATCCATAGAATGTGCAATGCCACGCGTGAGCCTTATATGTGGTACAGGTATGAATGAATGAAGTTCCCATGTAGTTTCATCAGTGTGATAAACTCTAGACAACATTCACTCAATCTTGCTGAGAACCCAAAACTGCCCTAAAACCCAGTTTATTTTTTAAACATTGCTAACTGTTGGTGAGGAAACACAAGGGCTTCCCAGATACTGTTACCTCACAACTGGCAATTAGACAATTAAATAAAAATGCAAGAATTTCATGCTAAGTAGGAATGTTTCCATCTACAAATATTAATTCTAGTTAATTTCTAATTAACACTAAGTGTTATTTCCTGCTACTTGAAAATAGAATTCTAGCTCTTCTAAGATATATTATCTCAAAAAATTTCAGACATACTAAGATTTATGTATAAATATGTTTCATTAAAAAGTACTTATAGCATTAATATAATAAAGCTATATTGATTATTCTAATCACTACGATATCTGAATACATGGGATCTTAAGAGTCTGTCCTGTTCATTTGTTAATGTTTCATTATCTGCTCTCAATGCTCTGGGCTTCTCACTTTGTCTTACTCTATAGGAGTTAATTCATGCTATCTTTACATTCACATTTGGGGCTGCATCAAGGATAGACAGAGATTTCTTGTAACCTCATGGACGTTACAGAAATTTCCCTGTGTTCTATGGACTGAGGATAATACCTCTTTCTCCAAAACATTACTGATTGAAACTATATATGCAGATATCATAACTGTAGCAACCACTCTAATTATAATGGTGTTATCCATAATTATACTACTGAATAGGTAAACATGTTTTAGTACACTTATAGGTTTAATGCTATGTAGCAAACATTGGTTAAAAATAAACACTTAAGACAGGAAAATTTACAAATTCTTTCAATCTTTTATTCATTTAATTTGGTGCATCCTAGTTGACTGCCTTTCTCATATGGACATTGATTTGTCACTACTGAAGATTGCTAAAGTTCAAATGGAAAATGAGTATGGACGATATTTAAGAACATGGACTAGAAAGTTCTAAGTATATAATACTTTGAGGATACTTTTTTGTGTGTGAGAGAGTTCTTCAATTGTTCACGTACTGATTAAGAAAACACAGGTCAAGAGCTTTCTTTGTGGCAAACACTGAGGTTTGGGCTTTAAGAAACAGAATCCATGCCCTCAGACAGCTTACTGTCTGACAGAGGACATGCCCTTCCCCCTGCACACGCATGCACCCAACCACTGCAAAGAGCAGTGGCATTGAATGTGACATGAAGGGAGACATCAGTACTTCCTGGGCTGATAAACAGGGAACTGCAGGGTCAGTTCCTTAAGATGCCAGTGGAGCATCTCTGTTTTCCTAAAATAGATGTAACCATTGAGCATGTTTCATAAGAGCATAGTCAAATATTATTAAACCTCAAGCAGTCAAGAATGACTAAATAGGAATGAGGCAGTTGCTTCACCTGTGGAAATCCACACTTTTATGGAAGATGTGTACTGAGATTCTAAATTCCAGTTGCAGCTACTTATTAAAGGACATCACCAAGTGAGCACAAGAAGATTATTCCTTAATATCCTTGAACTCAACTTTACAGCTTGTCCTTGCAATCAATAAAAGCTTTCTAGAAATGAAAGACAAAATTGTTTCCTCCCGGGAACATCAAATGATAGGCATTAACCTCCTAAAGGGATCAGTGCCTTAGAAGATGTTAGTCATTTGAGCAAATGAATAACATTTAGTAAAAAGAACTTTATCGTACAGAGGCATCTATTTATACCAATAATTGCTGAGCCTACAGCCTGCCAAGCCCCAGGACAAACATCATAAAGACAGAATCTGTGTGTAAAGAGTATTTTTTTTTGCAAGGAAGAAGGTTGTCAGGAGTAACTCCAATAACAGGGCAGTGTCCTGTGTGTCAGGTAGAGCATAGGGAGACTGCACAGTCTCTAGTATAGAGAAGAGCTGGCACACATTTTTAATGGCCAAGAATAAATATTTGGGGGATCATATGGTCTCTTTTGTTTCTATTTTCTTGCTCTGCTGCTGTAGCCCTCTTGGGCAATATATAACTGAATGTGCATATTACGGTTCTAATATGTGTTTTACTTGTAAAACCAAAGGGTAGCCTGGATTTAGTCTCGGGACTATGACTTGCTGACCCCTGAACTCAAAGGGTTGGAGGGAAAACCATAAGGGAAGACTTCCAGCAGGGTTGCTACTACGAGTGGCCTGCTGGGTAAGTTGTCATAGACACAGAAAGCAAGGATGTTCCTCAGAGTGAAGGTGTGTCATTCTGAAGGAACAGACCTCATTCATAAAAGGAAGATGTATCCAGTTTCATATGCATTGGAGATGTGTTACTACAAACATCAACTGCGTAGACCTAAATGAATGGTCTTCTGTGATGGGATTTTTACTTTTTGCAACAAGTTCATAAATGGACCTGAAAGCTACACTGAACATCATGCTCATGTGTTGGAAATGATGATAGCTAGGGTTGTATGAGCAAGGAGCAGAGGGAGTGTTGTATCACAAGACTCTAAAATGACCTTGGGACTTGCCATAGGCACCACCTCTTCTCTCTCTCTCTCTCTCTCTCTCTCTCTCTCTCTCTTATTTTATTAGATATTTTCTTCATTTACTTTCAAATGCTATCCTGAATGTCCCCTATACCCTCCCCCGAATCTGCTCCCCTGCCCACTCACTCCCACTTCTTGGCCCTGGCATTCCCCTGTATGGGGCATATAAAGTTTGCAAGACCAAGGGGCCTCTCTTCCCAACGATGACTGACTAGGCCATCTTCTGCTACATATGCAGCTAGAGACACGAACTCTGGGGGTACTGATTAGTTCATATTGTTGTTCCACCTATAGGGTTGCAGACCCCTTCAGTTCCTTGGGTAATTTCTCTAGCTCCTCCATTGGGGGTCTCTGTGTACTATCCTATAGATGACTGTGGGCATCCACTTCTATATTTGCCAGGCACTGGCATAGCCTCACAAGAGATAGCTATATCAGTGTCCTTTCACCAAGTTCTTGCTGGCATATGCAATAGTGTCTGCGTTTGGTGGCTGATTATGGGATGGACCCCCGGGTGGGGCAGTCTCTGGGTTGTCCATCCTTTGGTCTTAACTCCAAACTTTGTCTCTGCAACTTCTTTCATGGGTATTTTATTCCCTTTTTTGGGGGGAAGGAATGAAGTATCCACATGTTGGTCTTCCTTCTTCTTGATTTTCTTGTGTTTTGGAGGTTATATCTTGGGTATTCTAGGTTTCTGGGCTAATATCCACTTATCAGTGAGTGCATATCAAGTGAGTTCTTTTGTGATTGGGTTACCTCACTCAGGATGATATCCTCCAGATCCATTCATTTGCCTAAGAATTTCATAAATTCATTGTTTTTAATAGCTGAGTAGTACTCCATTGTGTAAATGTACCACATTTTCTGTATCCATTCCTCTGTTGAGGGACATCTGGGTTCTTTCTAGCTTCTGGCTATTATAAATAGGGCAGCTATGAACATACCAGCTCTTCTCTTAATTAATTATTTCTAAATGGTATACAATGGGTTTACTATGGTATTATCATAATGTTCCATTATACTTTATTGCTATTTGTTCTTTCCGACTACGGTCTTGATTCTTAGCCTCATCTTGCTATCCCTGTTTCTGTCCCCAAATAGTCCTCCCTTCTGTTTTCATATACTGCCACATACTCAAGGCTCCATCAGTTCTTAATAGCACCATCCTGGTGATCCAAGCTTTTAACACACAGAACTTTAAGTAACATGATACAAACTATGGGGGTACTCATAAAACTAAGAAGAGGGATGAAACAATTTAAGAAAGAAGTTCAGCTTTAGATATTCTGGGTCTATGGTTCCCATGAAACATGAAAAAAAAGTTTCCCTATACTGATTACCTAGATATAAACACACCACATGATCCAGCTCCACTATACTTGGGCATTCACCCAATCCTGCTGTCAATCTACCTGCTCATCCATTTTCATTGCTGCTTTGCTCACAATAGCCAAGAAATGGAAATGTTCTAGATGTAGATGATTAGATGAATGGATAATAAAAATGCAGTGTTTTTACTCAACAGGATAGTATCCAGCTATTAAGGAAACAAAAATTTTGAAATTCACAGATGAATGGATGGGTGGAAAACAGTCATTCTGAGTGAGGTAACCCACACCCCGAAAGACAAATGTCATGTGTTTTCTCATTTATAGATGCTAGTTTTGGATCTTTGGATATGCTGTTTCACTTGGAATGCCTATAGAGGCCAAGAAACAAGTTATGGGGTATGGTAGGTAGGATAGAACAGAGGGGTGTAAAAGGGTAAAGGGGAATAATGGGACCAGAAGTGGGATGAATATGGGAATGCAGTAAGACTATATGAAGATAATTAATGCTGAAGACCCTTTGAACAATTTTATGGAACCCACTGCTGTAGATGCTCCCTAAAAATATACATGCACATGCATAAAACCAGGTTAAATGGAGTTACCCTATTAATGGAGCAACAATGCTCTTATAAGACACCACAGGCTAACAGAATAGTCCCAGAAATTGGTTACTTATTTTGGAGTTGTTCACCAGTTAGATCCCATAGATTGTCGTACATTGCTAATGTTCTTGGTTGCCATTGCCTCTCCTCCACCTGCTACTGCCAAATGTAACAATAGAATGGTTTTGCTGAAGGTACCACATGCTTTTGTCTTGTTTTTTTTTTCTGTTTCATTTTGTTGAACATAAATTTTCTCATACAATATATTCTGATCATGGTTTCCCCTCTGTCTAGATCTTCTACCCAGCTTCCCATCCATCCAACTCCAACAAGCAACTGAAAACAAACAAACAAAACAAATAAAAAGAAAACATATATGAAAGAGAGAGAGAGAGAGAGAGAGAGAGAGAGAGAGAACACAAAATCAGAAACCACAATATACAAGCAAAAAAAGCAAAATAAAACAAAACAAACAAAGCAATATGAGACAAAAATTTACAAAAATACCATTGAGTGAGTTGAAAAAAAAACAAAAAAGCAAAAAACTTTTAATTGGTTCCCTGTGAATTTCACATCATACACCCCAATACCACTCATCTCCCCCTCCTCTTGCCCTCACTCTGTACCCTTGCAACCTCTCTGCTAACAGCATTAAAAATCTCATTGTGGAGGCTAAAGTGTGTGACAGTGTGTCCCACAGTATACCCTTTTGCCTTACTTCTTCACTTGAAAATATTCGTTGCAATGACTCATTGGTCTCGTAAGAAGTCTCTGGCTTCTGCTATTCTATCAATACAGAAACTTCACTGAGACACCTCTCAGATATCGTGTTGTTGCCCTGTGTTATAGAGATTCTGTAGTTCATGGGGTCTTTCCTGAACTGAGCTTACACATCCAGTTAAACCTCCATTACAAGCAGTTGTCAGTTGAAAATAGCTTCTCGACACCACATACTTGAGGGGTAGAACATAGAGAAAACAAATGGATACTAACCAGGAAGCTCCAGGCTACTGGCTAGCTTTCATGGTGCTGGAAGTTACTATGCAATCTATTGGAGGAAAAATGTAGACACCAATCTTACCTAGAGGTAAACCTTACAAGCTGTAAAAATGACCATTCAGGCAAAATATGCCCACAGGTGCAACTGTAGCATGAATGTCATGGCAGTAACCAACCACTTCCTGATTATAATCAAGGCCAATTCCACAAGATGAAACACATATTCCATATCATTGTTGGGTCAAGAACCTGTGGCTAGACTGGATATAGACCCTAGGGGAGAATTTATTACTATTATTCTGATAAGTGGCCATAGTGTTAAACCAACTCTTAATGACTTATTATACCGTTATATTAGTGCACCTTTTAACCTTTACCAAAGGAGCTCCTTTTGCTGTAGATAGTGATTAATACAGAAAAAATGATCAGGGTATAGAGAATAAGAGACTACAGAATGTTTGGATTCAAATGGGATATCTATATCACACCCTCCACTCCCAAGGCTCAGATAGGAGGAATGGATATAAGTAGTGTAGGTGCCAGAGGTTTTAGAAAACTACAATTAAACAGTGTTTTCCAGACACAACAGGAAAGTTGAACATATAGGCCTATAGCGGTTTTGACAGCATGCACAAGACCTAAGCAAGCTCAATCCAGACAAAATTTCAGTATTGGGGTTTGGGGGGAGGGGTGAGTAGCTGAAGAGCTACTGGTAATTGATAGCTACTTGGAGAGAGAGAATCAGCATTCTTTAGTGTCAATCATGCTCCAGTAGGATGACCACAGACTCAATATATGGACGTCACAAATTAGATGTGATGAGTTAAGAAGAAGAAGAAAAAGAGGAGGAGGAGGAGGAGGAGGAGGAGGNGTTATTTTAAGGGAGTCATCTTTGACAAGATAAGAGGAGGAGGAGGAGGAGGAAGAAGAAGAAGAAGAAGAAGAAGAAGAAGAAGAAGAAGAAGAAGAAGAAGAAGAAGAAGAAGAAGAAGAAAACAAAGTTACAACATTGGGTCATTAAAATGTCTGGGAGTAGTTGTGAGAAAGAGGTTGAATATGGACAAGGCAAAAATCATTATATGAATTTTAAAGAACTAATAAAAATAAAGAAAGAAAAACAAAGTAATTGAAAATTTTGTTTACCCAGTATGACCATAAATAGAGACACAAAGTTTAGAAATGTGTCTGGCTAGAGTTCATTGCCTAGAGATTAATGCTGAAGCTTTGAGAGAAGCCAGATTTTCTTAAGAAGAGAAACAAGATCACAGATAACATCTAGAGGACAATAGAAGGAGAACAACCAAAATAATAGCAATAATAGTCCGTGTTAAGGATAGGCCAGGCATTGCACTAAGAGCATGAAATACGTTCACTCATTTAATCATCACATTAATCTGCATGCACGTGCAGATTAATCCTTTATCCTCATTTACAGAGGAGAAAACTGAGGTTCAAGGATTGTGAGCATTTTCTTGATTAAGTTGTGCAGTCCAGTTTGACCCTAAGTAGTTTGGCCTGCCATACTGCTCTTGGCAAAAGGACCAATGAGAATGCATGCTAAAGCAGAATCAAAAACACTGAGAACTGAGAAGAGAAAGGTTCAAGGCAGACATAGCCAACAATGTGTATCAGATTACAAAGGATTTAAGAATGATGAGACAGGCATGACAGGAGGTGTGGTCAATCCAACACATTGCATCATAGCACATCATACACAGAACAGCTGCTCTTCTAGAAAGCTATAGTGCTAATCTCTGAGAATACATGAATGCCACCTTGCATGGCAAGGGAAAGTTTCCAGGTTCGATCAAAGTGTTTGAGATGAAGAGATCACTCTCGGGTATAGAGTAGAGGGCAATATCATGGTATGCAACCTTAATAATAAAAGACCTTTATGCCTGGGATCAGAGAGATGCTTCCTAAATGGGAGAATGTGTCCTGAAGGAAAAAACAGAACAGCTCAACAAGCTGACACAGGTGACAACAGATTCTTCCCTCTGGCAGGAATAGAACTCTGCTAGATCTTTGTAGTTCGAGTTATGTGCCTCACTTGCATCCACAGAACAGTAAGACGTTACAGCAGACACTGTAAACTTCTCAGTGTGTGACCATCCTTAATACAGCAATGGGAAACAAATGCAAGTCTGTATTTCTTCTTAATGGCGTCCCTAGGCAGCATGACCTCCTATCCACCCCAGGCTGAGGTGGCCAGCCTCGTGAGGGGTCCTCTGAGGTGGCCAGCCTCGTGAGGGGTCCTCTGAGGTGGCCAGCCTCGTGAGGGGTCCTCAAAGGAGAGAGATGATGAAGTCAGCTCCCTCTGAACACCCTTAATCTATTTTTAATTTACTTAACTAACCAAAAGAATAAATGTTAGTTCTCAGGCTCCTAGAAATTTATCAAAACCAACTCTAGAGTACAATTCAGTAATTATTTACTGATTATAGCTCCGTGTTCATCCATAACATGGCAATTCAATTTTTAGCCGCACAATGCATCTCTGTGGACACTTGCGTTGACATATGCTTGAAAAACAGGGACAAAGGGACATTAAATCACATAAAATCTGATACAAAGCATTTAAATCCACTTTTTAATTAATAATGTTGCAGATTTATATGGTTTGAGTTATAAAATTGATCCTGACTCACCTCAACACTCACATAATTAAATTTCTGATATCATTAATAATGAATAAAATCCTTCTGGCAGATAACTAGTGTGTTTCAAAGCTCATTTGAAATGCCCTATCCTTTTTTTTTTTTTTTGAAAAAAATCACATTCCATTTTCTTTAAACATTTATCTAAAATAATTTATATATCACCCTCTATTTATTTAGCAAGGGATTTGAGCTAGCTCAAGGCGAAGCATGGATCAACATGTTTTCATCCTATATTAGCTTTTTAAAAACTGGTTTTTTAACTATTGTCATACAGCATGGAAAACGTGTCCCTAAGCCCAAATTTTGATGCATCAGTGAGTCTCAGTGGGTGCCACTATCGTAGCCACTTGAACACTGGAAGCTGGATTAACTCATTTGTAAGTATGTCATCGGCAAAGGTGTGATGACGTGATCAAGACTTCCAAAAAAAAAAAAAAAAATCAGGAGGAGAAGAGAAAGGAAGCACAGTGCTCTTGCATTTACTTCAACCTCTCCCAGTGCCAACTCCCAGATTCAATGGCATTAATTATCTGCCACAGTGGGCTTTACAAATGGCTAGGGGGGTCTCAAATGAAAACATTAGTTAGGAGTGTCTCTTTTTTCCTTTTGGTACAGGTATGGACAAGAACAAATATAAGCGGAGTTCCCATGCACCACAGGCTCACTCATCAACTGGGATGTAGCATCACCACATCTGGACTGAGTGGTCTACATGGAGGCTTCAGAGCTGAGGACATGACTTGGGGTCAGACTGCCTGCGTCCAGGTCCTCTTCTGCTACCTTCTGTGTGCTTGCGATCAATGTCCAGGGGCTTCAAAGCTCCTTATCTAGGAACACGGAGAGACTGGCAGCGCCTGCCTTCTAAACAGAGCAATTCCGCTTAGGTAGTGAGAGGCACAAGAACATGAAGTCCTCACAAGGGTACAGCAACACTGTCGTGGAAGAAAACAAGGATCCGTGTAAAAAGTTTTAAATTGTAGACTCTAGCCTTAGCCCACCTGGGTGCCAGGTGTCGTGGATGCACATCTTTGGACAGGTTGACCTAATGTGGGAATAACAGTAACATTTACACTAACTGTTAATATGATTGAACTGATGGATACCTACTATATTAGTAAAATGTGCTTTGGGGAATGAATGTCCATGAGGGCCATTCTAAAGAAGACTGACTAAGAAGAGAGATCCTTCCTGATTATCAGTTATTGTCTGACTGTCTTGGACTGGCCAGCTCTTGAATAATGACACAGAGATTTACTATTGTTTATTATAGCTTAGGGCTTAGCTGGCTACCTCCTTGCTAGCTCATTTGACTTAAATTAACCCGTTTATGTCTGTCATGTGGCCCGTTACCGCTCACTCAGTCCAGGCACCTGTTCCTTCCACCTCTGTGTCATCTGGCAAATCTCTCGCACCTGATTCTTCCCACAGTTCCAACTCTGCCCGCAAGTTCTACCTTTCCTTTCTTGCCTCATCTATTGGCCACCAGCCCTTGATTTAACCAATCAGAAGGGGAGGGAGGTATATGTCTACAAAGTACTAAGGCAGGTGATGATCCATAGAAATAACACCACCAAAGTCCAGACAGTACTCAACTCTATGCTGGTATGGAAATTAACATCAGAATAATACAAAGCCAACTTTTACATAGTGCACACACACACACACACACACACACACACACACACACACACACACACACAAATCCACTGCCCTAACTGGTAATTCTACCTGCTGGAGGCCTGAATAGAGGAAAGGACTAGAAAGAGGGTGCCCAGGGATATAGGCATTTTCTCTCTGCCAGGCATGGACATCCCTGATCTATCATGTCCTCTCCTCTATGGAGGTTGGGTTTTTGTTTGTTTGTTTTGTTTTGTTTTTGAGATAAAGTCTTACCCTGTACCTAGGCTGGCCTGATCTAGTATGAAGCTCTGCCTGACCTCAGGTTCAAAGCAAGGAAGCCAGGTGACGATGAATTAAAATCTCTGAAATCATGAGTCAAAATAAATCTTTTTCTTTTTTAGATATTTTCTTTATTTACATTTCAAATGTTATCCCCTTTCCTGGTTTCCCTTCCAAAGACTCCTATCCCCTCCCCCTTCTTCCTGCTCACCAACCTACCCACTCCCACTTCCTAGCCCTGCCATTCTCCTACACTGGGGCATAGAACCTTCACAGGACCAAGGGCCTCTCCTTCCATTGATGGCTGACCAGGCCATCCTCTGCTACATATGCAGCTGGAGCCATATGTGTACTCTTTAGTTGGTGGTTTAGTCCTTGGGAACTCTGGGGATACTGGTTAGTTCATATTGTTGTTCCTCCTATGGGGCTGCAAACCCCTTCAGCTTCTTGGGTCCTTTTAGGCAATTTCGCTCAGTTATTTGTCACAGCAACGGAAGGCCTAACAGAACCCATGGGGCTGTGTGTAGGGTCATGTGTTAGCAATTCACTAATACCTGGCTCAGAGAATATATGCAATGCATATGAGCTGTTTCCTTGATGTCCCTATGAGTATTAGAATATTCATGTTTTCTTTATTGTGCATAAGACATGAAGCTAAAGGTTCCACCATATAATGTTATGATCCTCCCTGCCCCCAGGGATCTTTGGCTTATTATATTGGCCCCCCAAGGGCAAATGGAATGGGGGTAGGGGATGGAGTGGGTTTTGAAAGCCCCGTGAGTACATATAATAAAGATGACACCTGGACCAGCTTCAGGAAACCAGATCAACTTTACTCGGGGCAATTCAAGGGTTATATAGTTTGCAGGATGGGGGGATGTAGGAATATCCCGGATGGGCAAAGGTCATTGGCTGAAGGCTTAAAGTACTGAGATGCCTCATTAGCATGGAGAGGCATTCCAGGAACCTCAGGTGCTAGCTGAACAGAAGTTGAAGAAAGGAAGTTGAACCTGTAATCTAACTAAGGCTACATTAAGGTGACATTCTGCAGGTTTTGAGTTCTCCAGAAAGATCAGAGAAGGAGAACCCCTGCTGGTAAAGGGAGTCCATCATTTTGTGCTGAGCTCCGAAGGCTATCCAGACAATGGTAGACTTAGGGGTTATCGTTACCGATATCACTTTAAGAATAAGCAAACCAGCAGGAAGGAGGTAAAATAGTTTCATTCACTCAGTTCTGGACTGATGGAACTGGAATCAGAGTCTTTGTAAAGACAAGAGACAATCTCGGAGCCTGGATCATCATGGAAGCGAATGTCTTCAAAGAGAACAGTTGGAATGAGAATCAGGAAAAGTATTAAATGGCAGTGGCCACAGTGCTTTTCTGCTTGGTGGAAATGTGTTCGACTCTAGAACTCCGTGGATACGAACTGCTGCAGCCAGGAGAAAGTGCAGAGCTCACCTAACAGCCTCATTTTCCATGAGGAGGACAGGGAGGCGCAGAACGGTTCAGTGGTGGTCCTAAAACTACATAACGTCAGTGGTAGAGTGATCACTGGGCTAAAATCAGACTGATATGGCAAAAGGGTAGAAAACTGATTTTAAAATCCTCTAGAGTACACGGAGAGATACAGCCAACCAGTGCTTGGAGTATTTGCTGAAAGTGAGCTATTAGGAAAATCCATTGCCTAAGGGTGGACCAGACAGATGTATACAGAGGTGTTTGTATTGCTGAAGAGTGCACTGGACAGATGTATGTATAGGTGTGAATACTACCTAAGGGTGCACCAGACAGATGTATACATAGTTAGGTATGTGCAGCGATAAGGGTGCACCACACAGATGTAAGCACATGTGTGCACTGCCCAAGAGTACACTGGACAGGTGTATGCATAGGTGTGGATTGCTGAAGAGTGCACTGGACAAATGTACACATAGGTGTGCGGGTATGAAGAAGGGGATTTCAGAGCTTGTGGCCACATAGACTGTCTTTATGCATGAGATGGGCTAAACACTCTCAGACCTACCATCCCAGCTGGAAATTGTATTAAACACATCAGCATCTTTTACTGAAGGTTTGCATACAGGTGATGGCAGTGAGTCTCATTGGCAGCGACTTTAAACTGGTTCACCTCACAGAGCCAAGCCTCAGGAAGTAAGAGACAAGTCTTTGAAAATCTCAGAAGGGTTGAATCTGGGATACTCTTAATTCACTTGAAAGGAAAATTAAGCTCTAATTTATGGAACTTCATTGTTTTATAATTAACTTCAGAATTGAAATGTTGTAATATATTTTGGGTACTACAGTAAATCCTGGTGATTAAGAGCAGACTCTCTGGGTTAACTAGCACTGGGACCCTGCAGAGGGCACCAAGAATGTTTCAGTTTCTTTATCTGCCAAATAGGAGTAAAGACGGGGTCTGTATCCTGGTAATTACTATGAAGGTGGGATGACTCACACATTTTAAATAGCACCTTTCTCTAGAGAACACTCATTAACCACTGCTTCTTCCATGACTGAGATAGGACTTAGAGAATTTCATTTCATCTTCCAAAAACATTCACCCCATCTTGTTGAAGTGGTGTTTCATGCTTTTCAGTAGGTCATGACCTCTAATGTCATCTCCAACTTCCCAGTTTGTTCGTCCCATGTTACCTACCCCTTAAAGTCTCTTTAAACCACTGCACAGTATGTCCTAGCCATTTCACAGTTCCATAAAACAGATGTGTGTCACCCTTCCTGGCTGTCTTCTGTTCCCAGGCACCGTCTCTCACTCACTTGACACTCTCCACCCCTACAAAAGGAAGCTCAGACATCACCCCTGTGGACCTCCGTCCTTGTGGGATCCTTAACCACTCTGCAGCTCCTTCCAAAACTCTTGCAGACTCTCCCCTCCCTCCCTGATTCAGTGTACAGAAACAGCATACAGACTTCTGTTTTAATGACACAGAAACTTCCTCCTGCTGGACTGTGTTCTTTTATCAGTGCTTCCCAACTGTTGGGCCTTAGAGGGAATTCAGTGAATTTCTGCAGAAGGATGAAGAAAAAGAGGGATGGAAAGAATCAACAGCTGCCGAATAATGCCAGTCCCTTGCTTGATGTAGGATTAGGAGATAGACTAAAAAAAAAAAAAAAAAAAAAAAAAAAAAAAAAAAAAAATCTGCTTACATTTTGGCCGACTGGCAAGTCTCTATGTGTTTCTCCTGAGAATAAATCAGCATCTAACTAACTATTAAACCCTAAGCTTTCGTGGTATGCCTGGTGCTGCTGTGAAAGCCAACCGCAACACAAATCAACAGCTCGTTCCCCAGGGATTCCTATTAAACAAAGAGAACACAATTAGACTCATACTCTAGTAGTCATGTCTAACCTTTTGACACCATGCTCTCTACTAGAGCAGCTGGATCTACCCTGCAAGGCTCTGGGTTCTCTCTTACTTCTTTCCCTGGAACACAATTACTGTGGAAAGGAGAAGTGTGGAGAGTAAATGGCTAAACTGACCACATAACAATGCATCCAGTATTTACATGGCTCTGTTCCAGTGGGCCTGCTTCACTGGCCGAAATGTTAGCTGCACTGGACATTTTTACAAAGTGAGATTTATGGTGTTCAACTCAATTTACTAACCCAAAGCAAATTTTACCCCTACTTTATCCCACTGAGTTCATCCATCTGTTTAACAAACTTGCCTGGGATTGACATCCTGATAGAGGAGTGCAAGACAAATGTATCTCCTTTAGGAGTAGAACATCATACCTTCTTTGTGCCACCGGATTCCTCCCTGGGGATAAGTTCCTTAAGACACACTAACTCAAATCATACAAAGACCTTGCCAAGGGCTGAAGATCCAGAAAGAAATAAATACTGACTGGCAAATCAATGTCTGTGTCACTGAAACCATAAAACCTAAGATTTATCCATCGTTGATTCTCTTCATTTAAAGAATTTGCATTCTCTAATGAAAGCAAATAAACCAGAAAAAAATCAGATGCTCCCCTCATTAAAAAATAAAATACAATAAAGCAAAGCAACCAACAGCCAAAGAACAGTACTCTCTAGGGAGACGGGGCCAATGCTGCAAAAAGACAAGCACACTAGCTTATTTTCATACCTATGGCTTTAGGAAACGTCAGGCAGAACCAGCTCAGCAAGAACCCTTGTTGGCTCTAGGTTACTGAGGTCTGGTTTAGCTGGGGTAGTAGTGGTGGGAGTACAAGCAACTTTCTGGTATTACTACAGATCTATTTAGAAACCAGTCCAAACTTCCTACTGTGTGTTGGAGTTGTCACTAAGAGACATTGGCTCTTGATAACAAACCACCTACTGGAAGCAAAACTAATTTTTAATTGACTGGTGTCTCTCTGTGTTGAACACACCACCACCCAAGCATGTATTATCTCATGGAGCTCACTGGGCTGTGTTTCCTTAGGAGACAAGACTGAGTCATATTCAACACTACGGGTTAGGGAAATGGGTGAGCCGTTCAGAGCATTTACCGTTTTTCCAGGGGACCCAAGTTCAGATTCTGAAAGCCCACATCAGGCAGTCTATAACCACCTGTCACTCCAGCTCTAGGGGATCTGATGCCACTTGAGCCTTTGTAGGTTTCTGTCTTAGTTAGGGTTTTAGTGCTGTGAACAGACACACCCAAGGCAACTCTTATAAAGGACAATATTTAATTGGGGCTGGCTTACAGGTTCAGAGGTTCAGCCCATTATCATCAAGGCAGAAACATGGCAGCATCCAGGCAGGCATGGTGCAGGAGAAGCTGAGAGTTCTACCTCTTTATCTGAAGGCTGCTAGCAGAAGACTGACTTCCAGGCAGCTAGGATGAGGGTCTTAAGGCCCACACCCACAGTACCACGCCTACTCCAACCAGGCCACACCTTCTAATAGTGCCACTCCCTGGGCCGATCATATACAAACCATCACAGCTTCCATACATATGGCATCCACACAAAAAAGTAAAAATAATAAATCTTTTAAAAGTGGTATAGGTTCTCTCAAGTGTGTGTTGCACAGCTAGTAGGCAGGAAAGGTTGTACTCAAACTTGGGCTGCCCCAGAGTCTATTGGGCCTCCTGCTTTGTGATTGCTGAGGTCAGATTTAGTATCTAGCTATAAAACATATAGCATTTGAGAGAATAGAAAAAATATAAGTTGATATCCAAATTATAGTGTTTCCCACGTGCCTTCTCACAAGACATAGGAACTTAAAGAATCTGTCTTGATTCATCCAAGACAGCAAGAATAGCCCTGAAACTAATAAAGAACTCTAATCACTGGGGGTCTAAGTCAGAGAGTTATGTCAAGATTCTACCAATTACTGTTAAATAACTTACTTTTCTAAACCCCAGTAATACAGTGAACCCAGGCCCTTCATTGGTAATACAGTGAACCCCAAGCTCTCTATCAGTAATTCATGGAACTCCAGGCTCTCCATCAGTAACCCAGGAACCATATAAAGACAATGAACTAACCCATCCACCATTTCCCTCTACTGCCACATCAGGCAGCTGAAATGTGCCAGAGGCAAACACTTCCTTAGGGATTTTGATTCTATGTGGATGGTCACAAAACCTGGCATGGGAATGTAGCACAGGATTTCCCAGCTATCTGAACCTTTCCAGTCTCTAGAGTAAGTCTCATAAATTCATAACTCTTCCCCTCACCTCAGTTAATGTCCCCCTTAATATTCCATTAGGAAAAACAGATATCCTGCTCAGAAACAACTCTACATCACCAACTAACTGAAACCCATAAACTCTGCTTTCTTTGTCTCTTTTTTAGCAAAGTCTCTTTGCTAAAAAAGAGACTTTTTTGCTTTCTTTGTCTCTCTCTCTCTCTCTCTCTCTCTCTCTCTCTCTCTCTATATATATATATATATATATATATATATATNTATATATATATATATATATATATATATATGCTGTGTGATGTTTAAATCAAGCTAATTCACATATAAATTACCTCATATACCACTTTCAGTGGGCACCTGAAGACTCTTCCCAGATATTTTCACATATGTGGTGTTATTAAATCAGTTAACCAGCTATGAAATCTAGCTTCAGAACATATTCCTTTGTCACTGGCACCCATCTGCCCATTTTCATCTTAGGCTTCTAGCTTTGGTCAGTCACCATTGTGGTCTTTGGAGTCAATGAATTCAATACTTCTAAGAATCACAGTTAGGTGAGATCATGTGGTATTCACCTTTCTGTAACTGGGAGCCACATTCAGTTCCTAGTGCCCACTTAGCACAATATCCTTCAAGTTCAGCCAGGCCATCACTGATAGAAATCTTTTTGTTTTTAAGATGCCAAGTAGCCATAACAGTCTTGAGAGAAAACAATGTGTGTTTTTGGAGGTTATATTGCAAAAGTCAAGTGATCAAAACAGTGTGGTCCTAGTATAAAAACAAATATAATAAACAACAGAACTGAACACAGAACCAGAAAATAGACATGCACATTTATTGTCAATTAACAACATTTATTGTCAATAAAGTTTCTAAGGACCTATTTTGGGAAGAATTCAATTTCTCAAGAAAATGAGGTCAAGAAATCTGCTTTCTTTGCTTGTGAAGTAAATACTTACCTATTCTTATAGCCAATCCCTGTCTGTTTGTCTTTCCATCCATGGCTTCCTACCTCCTCAGGCACTAACCCTGAGGTTTCCCTCTTTCTCTTCTGCATCACCTATTACTACCCCTGACAAACCACCTACACTAGGAGATGAACATTTTTCTGTCTCTCCTCTTTCTGAAGCATTCCTTGGCCCACCATCTCCTTCCACCTACGGTTCCAGTTCCTGCTTCTTGTCTATACATAGCAACACTGTGGCTTCAGATGGTTCCCCAGTGGGCTTCTGGTTGTTGCCCCCACCCCACACTCATGCCTTGTGTCATGTCATGTCCAATCACAAGTAAATCCTTCTTTTAAGTTGTCCATTGCTGTCTTAGACCATCTTTCTGCCTGATGGCTTTCCTTGTCCTTGACTCTGGTTAAACACACTCTTGATTTTCCTACATTTCATAAAGGATTCTCCATAGGAGCAGTTATATAATTGGCAGAACTTGGTGAAATATGAAAATATGGACCCCTTATTAAAATTGTTTAGAATTTCAAGACTTCAATCATGAACTATCAGACAAGGTGTGGGACCTGTTATGTATAGGATCTCTGTGCCCACATAGGTGACCTGTCCATACCACCAGCTCAAATTCCTGTCTGTCTAAATGCTGGAAATCCTGAAACACCATCTCAACCCCCTTTCTTCCTTCCACTGGAGGTCTCCCTTTAAGGATCTCATGTGCTTCCAAGGCTTCATAGCAATATCTTTGTTGATGACACTTAAGATCTCTACTCTTAGCCACGTCCCCATGTGTGTTCAGCCAACTGCTTTGTTGGCATCAACAGGACTTCTAAGAAGCACCTCAAACTTGATGTGATCAAAACCAAACCGTCGAGTTCCTCCCGTGTCATCCCCCAAACTTGCCTCTGTCTTGGTGGTATGATTCTCAGTAAATGACGTCTTTCATTTTCCCAGCTTGCTATACCCGAAGTCTGAAAGCCATTCTTAATGTCTTTACCACTCTCCTAGCCCAGATCCAACCCAACAGTATTTCCTAACCTAACTGACTTTAACTATGTTCACTGCTTCCCCTCTAGTTTGGTGTTCAGCATGTAACAGGGGCACAGTGAATACATGTTAATAAATACATGAGAAAATAGCATTGGAAACGTTCAGAAGCAATTTTGTATGAAGTTCCTAGTACTACAAGTGGCTGCTTGATAAATGGCAGTTGTAGGTAAGGTGGCTAGGATTTTTATTATTGCTGAGAATAAAAATAAATCTTATTAAAAGAGTGATTGATGCCATGGACAGACAGAGAGACAAACAATAGCATTAGAGACTCTAAGGAGAACTCAGGTCCTTAGTAGAAGAAAGACAAATACATCATGGAGACTCTAAGGAGAGGAATTAGGACCTGTCTGATGTATAGTTTTTATAATATCTAGTTATTCACCAAAATCAATTTCATTTACTTCCCGTGTACACAAATTAGACTATACTTCAGGCTCCTTTGTAACGTTCATGCCCACATGCCTCAATTCTGGCCACTCACTGAAGTGAAGGCTGCCCTCGCTCACAGAACCTTCCTGTATCCATTACCCATTCTGTCTTTTCACGGTGTTCTGGCTGCCCAATGTGCCAAGGTTGACCTTGCAAACCACATATGAAGAGTGGCAGAGTGTATCCCTGGGTCCCTGGAACTGCAGCATCGTTTCTCTCCCTTCAGAACAGGTAGAGGGGCTGAGAAACGTCTACTGTTATAAGCTCTGGGGATATTGAAGTTTGATCGTTCCGTTACCCTAATACAGTCCAGGGCCTGATGCCAGAGAAAGAGAGGGAAACTCTTAGTGTTCTGGCTTAGAACTCACAGACTGCAGAACATCGGAAAGACCTCTTCTATTAATACATTGCTGTGCATGACCTCATCTAATGGTCAGACAGAGAGTAACCATGGGTTTTGTTGCTATTTACATGCATATACTAGACTCCAATTAAGTATGCATTAAGTCTATACAGAGGGAGAAAACTCCCTGCTGGTTTAGCAACATTATTTATATTCCATAGAATCTCCAAAAAGCATATGGATTTATGAGATGATAACTATTTGCAAAGACTTATAGTTGTTACATAACTAATTTTCAGATGGCTGGTGTGTCCCATTTTTAAACAAATTATAGCTACTTGAATATAAATTAAAGTGCAAATGAGGTCATTCTTGGGGATCTATGTTACAAATGTACAAATTAAGAAAACTCTTGCGGAAATATATTCGTTTACTGAAGCTAAAAGAATTGCTAGATTGGACTTACATTCATTTTTAATGACTTGCTCAGCTGAAAATTGCACATTAATCCTACAGGTCATTGTCATAACAACTTGGCACCATAAAACACAATGCAAACAGCAACTTGGACACAAAACCCCTGTTCCTAACCACATTCCTTTACAAAGAATTTCCAGAAAATGTAGTTGACTTTGAGGTCACAACTCATGATTACAGAGGGCTGGGCTGGGACTTTTGAGCGCCATAGCCAGTTTCCTCTTTCACTATGACTGTGATGACATACATTCACAGTGATGTTATGTGGTCATCTTGCTTTTATGTCTTCTCCAAAATGAAGGGAAACATAGAACCAACGGAAAGACAGAGCAATCTTTTTTGAAGTCTCCAACCTCAGTTAGAGCATGGCATTTAGTAGATTCTTAATAGATTTTTTTCAATGAACAAATGGAATCAGTTTGAAAAAGTTAAAGCAGTGGCCATCTGCCTATAAAAACTAGGCAAACAACACCATTAGGCAAGAATAACTTTGTATTTGAGTTATTCGTGGTAATTATTTATAAGTATACAGATATGTTGGCTAAGTTTGCAGCTAAAGATTTATTCAATGGAACACCACACACTAAACAATCCTTTGTTATAGAGTGTGACCTCCTAGAAGACTTATGTTCAAAGCTTCACTCCTAACGCCATATTAGAATGTGTGGACTTTGTAAGTGATTGGGTGTTAGGACAGAGCTCCCCCACCCCCGCCCTCCAGAGATAGTTAGGGCTCTTACAAAAGAACCTTTAAAGAGCTTGTTCATTTCTGGTACCATTTGAGGGTTATACAAGAAGATAGCCAGCTACAAGCCAGGAAGCAGATCCTTAGCACAAACCAACAACTCTCATTGATTTGATTTTTTGGATTTCCAGTCCTTCAAAACTATAATAAATAAACTTCTGTTGTTTCTAATTCATCCTGTCGGTGGTACCCAGTTACAGCACCTTCAATGGACAAAGATGCCCTGTATAAATGGCAAACAAGTAACAGCCCTTATCTCCAGGCACTCAGGGCTCAGGGGGAGAAAAATTGGTAAAAACACATTACAAAGCACCAGATGTCTCATGCTACAACTAAAGGTCAAATAGAGTGCATCAGGCCACAGCTCTGGGGACAGCTAATTGCCTCCAGTTTCCCTAAATGTCACTGTATGGAAAAACTGACTCTCAAAGAAGGGCAATAACAGCTCTGTCACACCCTGTCCTTTTTCAACAACACAGGCCTAACAGATGACCTTCTTTCTTTGAGTAACATCTCATCAAGGCCTTAAGGTGATTAAAAAAAAAAACAAAACAGTGATCACAGCATGATGAATAGAGATAGAGACTACCAGGAACAGCCCTGGCAGAAGGTTTCCCCGGGCCTGGATCTGGAAATACTGATGCTCAGGAATAACTATGCCACTTCTCAGATGTGAATTTGAGAGTATCATCTCCAGGCACTTGATAGAAGGAAAGGATGCACTGAAGACAGAGGTGGATGCACTTGTTCTCCGGGCAGGCGCACATCCTATCAATGCTTGAAAGCATTGTTAGAGGCAAAGGCTTCTCGACTGTCCCAGAGCCTACACTATTAACTTACAGAATCCTGTATATCATAAATGTGGAAGCAATTTGAGGAACAGATTAGGAAAAAAAAAACCGTTGCTATGTATAGAACCTCAGTATTGATTTCCTGGACTATAGATTACCGAGCTGTACTACAAAGGTTTATTTATTGTCCTGCATTTTAGAAAAGGAGCTTAAAGCACTAATTAAATTTTAAATGAAAGCATTAGGTGATAAAAGTGACCCAAAGGCTAAGGGATTAAAATAAATCATGCTGTAATGGTATTTAAAAAGTTGAAAAGTACTCAGGGTGCAGTTCTTTTAAAAACTACTGCAGATATATAGGGTGACAGTCATGGTCCAAGGACTATACTATAAAGAATTAATGGAAGTTTAAGTGAACCCTCCCCATATTACCTTGGCTTTTCTGTAGATGGCCAATGCTTCCTAGCAAAGCCCTATTAGCTGTAGAATAGGATGAGAATAATTAAGTAAATAGAAATAATTTTATGCAGCTTTTTTTCAATGGAAGTCACAGGATTTTCTTGTTTTAAATATGGTTCATTCTAAAGAAGATTGGCCTCAAACTATGTAAAATGTGACAACACGTCTCCACTCCACTCTGTCCATTGAAGAGCTGGCAGGAATGGACCATGTCAATGGACCCCCTGCCCTGTGAATTCTGCCCGTTGGAACACAGGCAAAGACAAGAATGTTGGAGGAGAGGGATGTCAGGTCAGTACATCCCCACATCCTTCCCTGTAGAATCACTGGGAACTGGCCACGTGTCCCTACCAAATCTGCTAGCTCTGCCCATGCTCCCTCTGTTCCACTCACTGGAGCCTGGAGGAGATAAACAGAGCCTATCCCAGTCCCAGGAACTACATCATCACTCACATTTCCTCAGATACTGCCCACATCTTTGCAAATAGTCTCTTTCTTACAATTTACTCAAGTCATTCCAATTTGAGAGTACCATCTGCTTCCGAGACTGAGATTCCATAGCTTCAACATGACTACAGGGTATTGCTTTTGTAAAACACTATTTTGTATTTTTCCCCCGAACACACTCCTGCCCACACGCCTACCTACTACACATCCACACATACCAAGATGTTAGAAGACCAAGTAAAGCCCCTAAGGCAAATTTGAGCTTATCTCTGTGAGTGCCTTGATGTGTGTAAGAGGCTAGCAAGAATATACCTCTAGGAAACCCTAAGCCTGAAGTAAGATGTCGCTATGGTAGCAGTCAATGTCAAGGTGAAAGCTTCCCTTTCATATGCCTGCTCTACCAACTGGGAACCTGCTTCGGACAGAATTAGGGAATATTTGCTTATAGCACATCACGACTGTTTCAACAATCAGTGATCTGATGTCCCTCGAGAGCCTCCTCTCCTACTGCACTTTCAAATAATTCTTATGAGATGGTCAGTCTCGATTCCTAAGCCCCAGGGGAAGTGACCCAGGGCTTGCCCAACTACAGCAGCACATATTCTGGGCCACCCCGGTTCTTTCAAGGATAAGCATATGATATGACATTTTAGGGAGCCATGTTGTGGGAATCTTGCTGCAAAGACCTGGAGCAAGAACACTTGCTGACAGAGTCACTGTCAGTCACCCTGTAACTATGAATAGGCCGTCTACAAAGGAAGTCAGCTCAGGAAAAGAGACTGGAGAAGCACATTGCTAGTCTGAAGACCCTGAGCCCCCTGGGTCAAACCTTGCTCAGATACTCTTTCAGAATTTTCTTTTGCTAAAGCTACTCTGAATTGAGTGCTTTCAACTGCAACAGAATATTTTCTAACAGCGACACCCCAAAGGCAGGAGCATGAGACTGATATATTCTGGATATAAAGCATAAAGAGGGTATTTCAGATCCTAAAAATTTTATTCACTATTGTATGTCTGTGTTGGATTGTGTGCACATAAGTACAGGAACTCAAAGAGGTCAGCAGACAGTGTCCAATTCCCTGGAGCTGGAGTTATAGGTGGCTGTGAACTGCCCAGCATGGGTGCTGGGAATCAAACTTAGGTCCTCTGTAAGAGCTCTTAACAATGGAGCTCGCTCTCCAGCCTCTGAAGAAGGTATTTATTGAAGAATGCTGTAACAGTGATAAACTACACTGAGTGAGTTTTGCTGTTTCATTATTGCCATTCACTGGCAACTTTTAAATTCCATTTTATGTGAATGGATGGTTTGTCTGCATGCTTTTTGGTGCTTCACAAACGTACCTAGTGTCAGTGGAGGCCAGAAGATGGTATCACATCTCCTAAAACTGGAGGCACAGATGGCTGTAAGCCACAGCATGGGTGCTGTGAATCGAACCAGAGTCTCCTGGAGGAGCAGGTGATTTAAATCTAAGTGCAATGTTCCTCCTCTAAACTGTCTACGATTCTACACACCTGCTACAATTATCATGTGTTCAAAACCTACACACGTGGGATTGCAAGCTTGTATAACCACTCTGGAAATCAGTCTGGTGGTTCCTCAGAAAACTGGACATAGTACTACCGGCAGATCCAGCAATACCTCTTCTGGGTATATACCCAGAAGATGTTCCAACTGGTAATAAGGACACATGCTCCACTATGTTCATAGCTGCCCTATTTATAATAGCCAGAAGGTGGAAAGAACCCAGATGTCCCTCAACAGAGGAATGGATACAGAAAATGTGGTACATTTACACAATGGAGTAACTCAGCTATTAAAAACAATGAATTTATGAAATTCTTAGGAAAATGGATGTATCTGGAAGATATCATCCTGAATGTGGTAACCCAATCACAAAAGAACTCACTTGGTGTGCACTCACTGATAAGTGGATATTAGCCCAGAAACCTAGAATACCCAAGATACAATCTCCAAAACACAAGAAAATCAAGAAAGAAGATCAACACGTGGATACTTCATTTCTCCCCAAAATAGGGAATAAAATACCCATGAAAGAAGTTGCAGAGACAAAGTTTGGAGCTAAGATGAAAGGATGAACAATCCAGAGACTGCCCCACCCAGGGATCCATCCCATAATCAGCCACCAAATGCAGACACTATTGCATATGCCAGCAAGATTTTGCTGAAAGGTCCCTGACATAGCTATCTCTTGTGAGGCTATGCCAGTGCCTGGCAAATACAGAAGTGAACGCCCACAGTCATCTATAGGATAGAACACAGGGCTCCCAATGGAGGAGCTAGAGAAATTACCCAAGGAGCTGAAGGGGTCTGCAACCCTATAGGTGGAACAACAATATGAACTAATCAGTACCCCCAGAGTTCGTGTCTCTAGCTGCATATATAGCAGAAGATGGCCTAGTCGGCCATCATTGGGAAGAGAGACCCCTTGGTCTTGCAAACTTAATATGCCACATACAGGGGAATGCCAGGGCCAAGAAGTGGGAGTCAGTGGGTAGGGGAGCAGGGCTGGGGGGAGGGTATAGGGGACATTTGGGATAGCATTTGAAATGTAAATGAAGAAAATATCTAATAAAATAATTTTAAAAAACCTACACACATAATTTGTATAATGAGTACGCAATATATCCAACACACTTTAAATTGGTCCGCTTCTCTCACTATCTTTAAGTAAACTTTGTTTTAATAGAAAGTTAGCTTAGAGGACTCCTATTGAAGTTGTTGGAAAATATTTTAATTTTTCCAATGTTGTGGACAAAACTTTGAGTCTCCTGGATGCTCAAGAAGTGCCCTCCCACCAAACTTCTCCAGCAATCAGAGTCTAGCTCCAGGTGTATGTGGACTTAGCTGCACGCCTGCATTTCAACAGCGAATGTCTTACGTTTGCTCAGGAGGTGTGGCATTGGCACAGTCTGGGGAAGGTTCAGGACACTCCCCTCAGAGCTAATTCTTGAGAGTTGTGTGCTAGTGCCTTTACCTGAAGACTGCATTATTCAAACAGATTCGTAACCTGTTCCTCTTTCCCTGCTGAAGTCACCCTATAGCCTATTCTTAGTACTTTAACATGATCCTTTAAAGACATGCTTTTTGCTAAAAAATCAAACCAAACCAAACAAACAAAAAAAATAAGAGTTTCCCACTTTAATCAACTAAAAACTGAATTATCTGACCAAAAAGTCTGATGTGGCTTGAAGAACGAACCCACTGCTGGGTTCTTCCGACCCATCCCTGTAACTCTGGTCTCCTTCCTTGTCTTGAAAGCTCTGTGCTGGGCTAGAGAGATGGCTCAGTGGTTAAGAGCACTGACTGCTCTTCTGAAGGTCCCGAGTTCAAATCCCAGAAACCACATGGTGGCTCACAACCATCTGTAATGGTATCTGACGCCCTCTTCTGGTGTGTCTGAAGACAGCTACAGTATACTTGGATATAATAATAAATAAATCTTAAGAAAAAAAAAGCTCCATGCATTTGTATTTTCTGTTTCTTCTGCTGAGACCCCTTCCATCTCTGTTCCATGTGCTCAGGGTTTCCCCCTCGCTCCTTTAAGGCATCTGATCTCTGTTTAAATAATACAATGTGAACTAGAGCTTCCTTTTCTTTTCATCTAATAATACATCAACATCCCAGTGCCTCAATTATAACTCCTTTTTCCTTATAACTGTCCAGATCATTTATAGATGCCAGAAATATCTTCACTGTTTGTTTCTCACCTATTATTGCAATAAATTAAGTATAAGTTCTAAGGCAGTTGTTTTCACAAGATGTAGACCATGTCTAGTAGAGTAAGCTCTTCATACACATTGGAGAATGAATAAGGAACTTATGAGGAGGTTCTCTGGGACATCTGAAAGTCTTCTTGGACAAATGGACAGAGATACAGGAAGACTCTCTCCCCTTAGAACACTTAAATTTAGGAAGAACATGAAGAACTAGGTAAACCAGGGCCAGATGGCAAGAGCCTTGTGCTCATATAAGTTTTCCAGGTACCCAGAATTGTTTCTGAGGAGAAACCAATCAAACAAGGGCTGGCAGGTGCTTCCCTAAACCAAGAAGTGCTCACACAGAGCCCAAGTTGATAATATTTCAAGACGTCAGAATATTATGCATTAAGCACTTTTTGGACCAAATAAAACACTTCCCACTCCCTGGTGAGGAGGCAATAAACTTTGAATCAATAGCTGAGCAGCAGCCAAGCCTCAGCTCTGGAATTTCCCCTCATTATAATGCCCCCAAAAGGTGGTCAGATGCAAGCTCAGCATCCACTCCAAGCCAGTTTCTATGCAAATACAGCATCCTTCTGGGCAAAGCTGCTCTAGTGGTGCCTCCTCAAATGAGGTTTCTTTAAGGTTTTGGGTGCAGGGAAAATACAGCTTAAGGATCTACATCAAACTGGTTCTTTGTGCCTGAGAAAGGGGTTGAAGTGCTACTGAGGAGGGGCCGTTTCAGCAACACACTCTATGTAACCACATGTATTAACACAGTCGATACCAAATATTCACTGACCGCTTGTTATGTGCCAGACATTTTTTTTCTGGTCCTGTCCATTCATCTGTACAACATTGTTAAGTACCTATGAGATGCTACGCATGGTGTCAAATGCCCAGGATTAAAAGCAAATGAGACATCAACCCTATGATTAAAGACCCCTCAGAACAGATGTGGATCTATAAACACTAAGCTGCTGTGTGATAAGTTGAATGGTTCTGTAGGGATTGGAGCGGAGTGTATTCTCTTTGAGTGAACGCTTGAAAGTACTCTAAAATCTTAAGTCATCCAACCATTTGCAGCTAGTGTTTAGATGGTGTCATGAAATCTTCATCCGAGGGCTAAAGAGACTTGAATTTGGTTTCCAAGTACCTACTCTGGGTAGCTGACAACTGCCTGTCACTTTGTCTTTAGCAAATATGGTGCCCTCTTCTGACCTTAGAGGGCAATGCATGTAAGAGAGGGGGGGGGAGAGAGAGAAAGAGAGAGAGAGAGAGAGAGAGAGAGAGAGAGAGAGAGAGAGAGAGAGAGGAAGAAGAAGAA